>NC_083572.1:70567344-70609844 GCF_027579695.1 Neoarius graeffei
CGGTCTGCAACTGGGCGACCTCCGTGAGTTGGGTCGGGGAGAGGTGGTCTCCACAGGGGACCGGAGAGGTACGTGATGCCAATGTCCCTTTTTGAACCTCCGGCCCCAGCTCCGCCTTCTCCGGAACCACCGACACCAACGCCACGGGGACCTCCTCGTTCCAGAGTTTAAGCAGATTGAGGTGGTAAATCTGTAGCGCCCCACCCCTGTCCGTTCGCCTCACCTCATAGTCGACGTCCCCGACTCGCCGTGTGACCTCAAAGGGTCCTTGCCACTTGGCAATCAATTTGGAGCTCGCCGTGGGCAACAGTACGAGTACCTTATCTCCCGGTGTGAACTCTCTAAGGCGCGTACCCTTGTTGTACAGGTGGGCTTGCCGTTCCTGGGCCTGCTGCAAATTCTCCTGAGTTAGGTGGGTAAGCGTGTGGAGTTTTGCGTGCAGGTCCATAACGTACTGAATTTCGTTCTTACTTTGTGAAGGTCCCTCCTCCCAATTTTCCCGCAGCATGTCCAGGATGCCGCGCGGCTCATGCCCATATAATAATTCGAACGGGGAGAACCCCGTGGCGGCTTGGGGTACCTCTCGCACTGAGAACAGTAAGGGTTCGAGCCACTTATCCCAATTACGTGCGTCCTCACTTACGAATTTCTTAATAATATTTTTGAGGGTGCGGTTGAACTGTTCCACTAAACCGTCCATTTGTGGGTGATACACACTGGTGCGGATCGGCTTAATCCCCAATAACCCATACAGTTCGCGCAGTGTTCATGACATAAACGTAGTGCCTTGATCAGTCAGAATCTCTTTCAGGATTCCAACTCGGGAGATGATGCGGAAGAGTGCCTCTGCAATACTGCGTGCTGAGATATTGCGCAGAGGCACTGCTTCCGGGTATCGCGTTGCATAGTCCGCCAGAACTAATATAAAGCAGTACCCTCATGCTGACTGACCTAATGGCCCGACGAGATCCATCCCAATTCTCTCAAACGGGGTCTCGATTAACGGTAGAGGGCGCAAAGGCGCTTTTGGAATGGCCGCTGGATTTACTAACTGGCATTCGCGGCATGCCGTACACCACCTACGGACATCGCCGCGAATCCCCGGCCAATAGAATTGGGCCATTATTCGGGCTAGTGTTTTATCCTGCCCCAAGTGTCCAGCCATGGGATTAAAGTGAGCCGCCTGGAATACAAATTCCCCGCGGATCTTTGGAATTAAAAGCTGCATGACTTGCTCTTTTGTTTGAGTGTCCTGCGTCACTCGGTATAATCTATCCTTCATAATCGCGAAGTAGGGGAAGGATGGGGTGGCGTTCGGCTGGAGCGTTTGAGCGTTTGAAATTACTCTCACTTGGTCAAACACATGCCGCAGAGTCTCGTCTCGCGACTGCTCTAATGGGAAATCCGCGAGGGATTCCCCAATAGAGAGAGGAGGAGCCGGCGGCTCCTCACTCTGACGCGGAGATGACGTAGACGGCTCTATGACAGCTGCTCCCGCCAAAGCAACACTGGGACCTCCCCCTGTCAAATGGCAGGACCCACTCTCTACTAGGCACATCATTAAACCCCGAAATCCCGGCCAATCAGTCCCCAAAATTAAAGAGTGGGTAAGGCGAGGATTAACCACAGCCTTCACTATAAATTTTTCCCCTCTGAAAATAATGTGGACTGACACCAAAGGGTAGCGGTGAACATCCCCGTGCACACACAACACCTTCACCCCTTGTGCTCCTCCCAATGACTTGTTTTGAACCAGGCTTTGGCGAATTGAGGTCTGATTACAACCAGAATCCACCAATGCCTGATATGTAGCCCCTTGGATACTCACCGGTATGCGATACGCTCCGGGCCGATCGACGGCGGCCTCTGGCGCGTCGGGGATCCGAACCACCGCGCCCACTTCCATTGCTGTGCACTGCTGTTGAAGGTGGCCCAGCTCCCCGCAGCGCCAGCAAACTGGCCCAGGCTTTCCCTCTGCACCGGTGATCTGGGGCTCACTCACCTGAGGTGGGGGAGAGACAGACCCAGAAGGGAGAAACGGGAGGGCACCGTGGGTGCGGCGGGCCGGCTGGGGTGGTGCCGGCCCCCGCCTCCGCGGTGGGGGAATGTGGCGAGGACGGGACACAGGAGGTGGGGGAGAGAGAGAGAGAGAGAGAATAGGAGAGAAGAGAAGATGCCATCTGCTGTCCTGCCGCCGGGACAGCCGCCAGATGAACCTCTGCCAGCTCGACTGCCTGATCCAGCAACGCCGGGCGGTGGCACTGGACCCACTCCGCAGTTCCTGCTGGTAAGCGGGCGATGAACTGTTCCAGTACCACCTGGTCGACGATTCCCTCGGCGTCACGATCGTTGGCCCTCAACCACCGCCAGCAGACGTCCCGGAGCTGCTGGCTGAACGCGAACGGCCGGCCGACTTCCTCCAATCGCAGCGCGCGGAAGCGCTGGCGCTGTTGTTCCGGTTTACGCCCCACGTGCTGGAGGACGGCCCGGTGGAGGTCCGCATAGGCCAGCCGGCGGTCGGCGGGGAGCTGTAGCGCGGCCAGCTGTGCCTCTCCCGTTAGCAGGGGGAGGAGGCGTGCCGCGCGCTGCTCCATTGGCCACCCCGAGGCTTCGGCGACCTGTTCAAACAATGTGAGGAACGCCTCGGGGTCGTCCTGCGGGCCCATCTTGGTGACAGTGAGGGGAGACAGGCGCGCGGCCGGAGTGCTGGTGGACCCCGCCGACACAAGGAGATGCCGGAACGCCTCGCGATCTTCCTGCTGGGCCAGCACCAGGGCTTCGAAGCGCCGCTCTTGTTCCTTTCGGAGTGTGACGAGCGCCTGGTGCTGGCTTTGCTGAGCTGTGGCAAGGGCGTGGACCAGGTCGGCGAACGGGGAGGATTCCATGGGGCTGCTGGGTTGGTGCTCCACTTTCCTGGGTTTCGGCACCACTGTGGTATGTTCCCTATGCGTGGGTGGAGCACAGAGGATGGCAGGACAGAGATCAGGTTTACAACGAGGCTTTATTGCCACACTTTTCAATCTAACAATATCCAGTGACTAATACAGACACACACACAACCGGCATCTTGTTTAGGGATGAGCTCCCTCCACTCTCGCTCTCCCTCCTGATATAGGGCGCAGTCACTGGGAAGACACACAAACACAGGTTAATTGCTCTCAGGTGTAGTGATTCTGCCACTTACCTTCCCTGACTCCGCCCTCCTGTCACAGACCGGCGCTTGACCACGCCCCTGCTGCCACAGACCGGCGCTTGACCACGCCCCTGCTGCCACAGTCATTTATTTATTGAGGAAAATGATCCAATATTACATATCTGTGAGTGGCAAAAGTATGTGAACCTCTAGGATTAGCAGTTAATTTGAAGGTGAAATTAGAGTCAGGCGTTTTCAGTCAATGGGATGACAATGAGGTGTGAGTGGGGACCCTGTTTTATTTAAAGAACAGGGATCTATCAAAGTCTGATCTTCACAACACATGTTTGTGGAAGTGTATCATGGCACGAACAAAGGAGATTTCTGAGGACCTCAGAAAAAGCATTGTTGATGCTCACCAGGCTAGAAAAGGTTACAAAACCATCTCTAAAGAGTTTGGACTCCACCAATCCACAGTCAGGCAGATTGTGTACAAATGGAGGAAATTCAAGACCATTGTTACCCTCCCCAGGAGTGGTCGACCAACAAAGATCACTCTAAGAGCAAGGTGTGTAATAGTCAGCGAGGTCACAAAGGACCCCAGGGTAACTTCTAAGCAACTGAAGGCCTCTCTCACATTGGCTAATGTTAATGTTCATGAGTCCACCATCAGGAAAACACTGAACAACAATGGTGTGCATGGCAGGGCTGCAAGGAGAAAGCCACTGCTCTCCAAAAAGAACATTGCTGCTTGTCTACAGTCTGCTAAAGATCATGTGGACAAGCCAGAAGGCTCTTGGAAAAATGTTTTGTGGCTGGATGAGACCAAAATAGAACTTTTTGGTTTAAATGAGAAGCGTTATGTTTGGAGAAAGGAAAACACTGCATTCCAGCATAAGAACCTTAACCTATCTGTGAAACATGGTGGTGGTAGTATCATGGTTTGGGCCTGTTTTGCTTCATCTGGGCCAGGATGGCTTGCCATCACTGATGGAACAATGAATTCTGAATTATACCAGTGCATTCTAAAGGAAAATGTCAGGACATCTATCCATGAAAAGAATCTCAAGAGAAGGTGGGTCATGCAGCAAGACAATGACCCTAAGCACACAAGTCATTCTACTAAAGTATGGTTAAAGAAGAAGAAAGCTAATGTTTTGGAATGGCCAAGTCAAAGTCCTGACCTTAACCCAATTGAAATGTTGTGGAAGAACCTGAAGCAAGCAGTTCATGTGAGGAAACCCACCAACATCCCAGAGTTGAAACTGTTCTGTACGGAGGAATGGGCTAAAATTCCTCCAAGCCGGTGTGCAGGATTGATCAACAGTTACCGGAAATGTTTAGTTGCAGTTATTGCTGCACAAGGGGGTCACACCAGATACTGAAAGCAAAGGTTCACATACTGTACTTTTGCCACTCACAGATATGTAATGTTGGATCATTTTCCTCAATAAATAAATGACCAAGTATCATATTTTTGTCTCATTTGTTTAACTGGGTTCTCTTTATGGGCACGGGCACCCAGTATGGTTTTCCGGCCTTGACCCTTACGCACAGAGGTTCTTCCAGATTCTCTGAATCTTTTGATGATATTATGCACTGTAGCTGATGATATGTTCAAACTCTTTGCAATTTTACACTGTCGAACTCCTTTCTGATATTGCTCCACTATTTGTTGGCACAGTATTAGGGGGATTTGTGATCCTCTTCCCATCTTTACTTCTGAGAGTCACTGCCACTCCAAAATGCTTTTTTTATACCCAGTCATGTTAATGACCTATTGCCAATTGACCTAATGAGTTGCAATTTGGTCCTCCAGCTGTTCCTTTTTTGTACCTTTAACTTTTCCAGCCTCTTATTGCCCCTGTCCCAACTTTTTTGAGATGTGTTGCTGTCATGAAATTTCAAAATGTCTCACTTTCAACATTTGATATGTTGTCTATGTTCTATTGTGAATACAATACCAGTTTTTGAGATTTGTAAATTTTTATTTTTTATTTTATTAAACCTTTATTTTACCAGGAAAGACCCATTGAGATTAATAATCTCTTTTACAAGGGCGTCCTGGCCAAGAGGCAGCACAAGTTACAAAATTAAAATTACAATTTACAGAAGTCTAAAGAAAAAAAAAATCATTTAAAACAGTTACAAATCAGGGACGCTGTCTCAAGTGCTCTCAGTCTGGAGTTAAAATCGCTCAATGGAATAAGTTCTTTTATTTTTAAGTCCTTTTGCAGCTTGTTCCAGGTGGTAGGGGCAGAGAAAACAAAAGCTCTTTTTCCCTGCTCTGTGCAGACGGATGGGACAGAGAGCAGCAAATGATCATTAGAGCGCAGGCCATAAGAGTCAAGGTTCCTCAATGTGATTAGGTTACTGATGTAGGGTGGCAGTAGTCCAAGTATTGCCTTGTATATAAAGGTATACCAGTGAGTCAGCCTCCTGGCAGACAATGATGGCCATCCGACTCGGGAATATAGTTCGCAGTGATGGGTCAAGGCCCTACAATTAGTGATGAACCTCAGGGCAGCATGATACACAGAGTCAATCTTACTCAGGCATTGAGCTGAAGCATTCATGTACAACAAGTCTCCATAGTCTAAAATAGATAAACAAGTTGCAGCGACAAGGCGCTTCTTAACATCAAAAGAAAAACAAAATTTATTTCTAAATAAAAAACCCAGCTTCAGTTTAAGTTTCTTAACAAGATTTTCAATGTGGGCTTTAAATGTCAGGGTGTCATCAAGCAGGATACCAAGATATTTATACGAGTGGACCACCTCTATTTCATTTCCCTCAAGAGTGAATACTGTGGGGATGTTTAACAGTCCCTTCCTTGGCTTTGAAAACAACATTTGTTTAGTCTTGTCCACGTTAAGTACTAATTTTAGCTGCAGAAATGCGTGCTGGATCACATCAAAAGCCTTCTGCAAGGATTCAACAGCATTAGTAGGGGATGACCCACAGCAGTAAATTATTGTGTCATCAGCATAGAAATGCATATTTGCATCAGACACATTTTGACCCACGTCATTTATATACATAATGAATAGGAGGGGACCTAATATAGAACCCTGTGGCACCCCCTTATGGACACCAACAAATTCTGAACACAAGTCATCATATTTGATACATTGGGTTCTATCACTTAAATAATTTGTGAACCAGGAAACTACATGATCTGAAAGACCAAAACTGGAGAGCCTTTTCTTTAGAACTATGTGGTCCACAGTGTCGAACGCCTTTGACAGGTCAATAAAAAGCGCAGCACAGTACTGTTTTTTATCAAGGGCAACAAATATGTCATTAATCACTTTTGTGGCAGCAGTGACAGTACTGTGCTTTTTCCTAAAACCTGATTGCAGCTTTGAAAGAAGGTCGTTTGAATATAAAAAATCTTTGAGTTGCTCACACACCAGAGATTCAAGGATTTTTGACAGGATACACAAATTAGATATTGGCCTGTAATTGGTTAATACGGCTGGATCACCTCCTTTTAAAAGAGGAATAACAAAGGCTGACTTCCAAACTGAAGGTAGTTCTTTGTTTTCAATTGATAAATTAAAAAGTGTTGTGATGGGCTGTGCAATAAAATCAGCAGCCATTTTCACAAAATAAGGCTCTATAAAATCTGGCCCATGAGGTTTACTGTGGTTCAAAGTTTTAAGAGCCTTACGTACTTGTTGCATGGTAAAAGGTACAAATGTAAAAGGTTCTCCAAAGAATGCTTCAGAGCTTGTAGTACAATGAGGCACGGGAACAGTTCTTGTGGCTTCAAACAAGGACCCAGATGACACAAAGTGCTTATTAAAACAATTTAAGATCTCAGTTCTATCATACACTGGGGCTGAGTCTTTTAAAACAAAAGTAGGAAGTGTCTGAGGACTTTTGTTCACAGATAAAAACTTGATCACCTTCCAAAATTTCTGCGGATTATTAAGATTATCAGTTGTAACAGACAAATAGTATTCTGATTTAGCCTTTTTAATAAGAGAAGTGCATTTATTTCTCAGTTGTCTAAAAATGGACCAATCACTAGCAGAATCACTTTTTCTAGCTTTGGCCCATGCCTCATTTCGCTCATGAATAACATCAGACAATTCTGAAGAGAACCAGGGGTTTTCTCGTCCCTTCACCCTGAATTTTCTTTTGGGAGCATGTTTATCTACAATTTTCTCAAAGTTATCTTTAAAAAATGTCCAAGCTAGCTCAACATCTGGCAACAAATCTATATGTTCCCATTTGACTAAGGACAAATCATGATGATAGGCCTGTACATTAAATTTCTTCAAGTTTCTCTTAAAAATAATACGAGGTTTACATTTAGGGATTTTTGTGTCTCTGCAAGCTACAACTACACAGTGATCACTCAAATCATTGCAGAAAACACCCATGGATGAAAATTTATGTGGAGCATTTGTTAGAATTAAATCGATCAATGTTGACTTTGCAGGACATTTAGGATTTGGCCTAGTTGGTTGGTTAATCAACTGGCTAAAATTTACAGAGTCACAGAAGGATTTGAAGTCTTCAGAGGTTATATTTAACCAATCCCAATTGAGATCTCCTGCCATTAAAAGCTCATTATAGTTTAACTTGGACAGAAGTTGTTGTAAGGATGCTAATGCTTCCTTGGAAGCAGATGGAGGTCTATAACATCCAACAACAGTTATGCAGAGGGATCTGGCTATTTCCACATTTAAGGCCAAAAACTCCATTTGCTTACTAATGGACTCAGACAAAACAACTGAAGCAACAAATCTTGATTTAACATAGATGGCTACCCCACCACCTTTTTTGAGCCTGTCAGTACGATAGATGTTGTATCCACTTATGCTGACATCATCATTTGTAATAGATTTTGTCAGCCACGTTTCAGAGATAATGACAATGTCAGCATCTATTGATCTAACCCAAATTTTGACCATGTCCATTTTAGGTAACAAACTGCGCACATTAAGATGAACAATTTTGAGCCCAGGCATTGATTTAAAATCTGCTGGAGTGTGGGTGAGTTGCAGTTCAGGTCCAGGGTTTGGTTGCACATTTCCAGATAGAAGTAAAAGTAAAACAATTATCAATCTTTGTTTCACATTACATTTTGAACCAGTATTTTTGTATGTCGGGGCCAGGCAACTATTTTCACTGGGCAAAAATGTGAGGTCATATAAAGAAAAAACATTTTGGAGTTTGTGTAATAACTTCGATACATCTGACCAGGAGGTTAAAGCCCATACCAAATGAGTCTGTGGTTGCCCAGGAACAGCATTAAAAATGGTGCCACTGTAATAACTGATTCCCAAACAAAAAACATTGCTATGGGTTCTCACCAAACCAACATTGTTTGGTCTTATATCACAGGCTAACAACAAACTTATTAAAATAATGAAAAATGCCATTATGACTCACTTTATGTTCATCAGCAGAAAAAGAAACAAGCCCGTAAAAAGTAAAGGTTCTTACAGGTACTCCATGAGACTGTAGCAGGCCTAAGCTGATTAGCTCAGCTCCAGACTGTAGCAGGCCTAAGCTGGTTAGCTCAACTCCAAGGTGATGTAGCAGGCCTCAGGCTGGTTAGCTCGGCTTCAGAATGATGTAGCAGCCCTAAGCTGGTTAGCTGAGCTCTAGGAAGATGTAACAGGCCTCAAGCTGGTTAGCTGAGCTCTAGGAAGATGTAGCAGGCCTCAAGCTGGTTAGCTCAACTCCAGGGCAATGTAGCAGGCCTAAGCTAGTTGGCTAAACTCCAGGGTGATGCAGCAGGCCCCAAGCTGGCCACAATAGCTCAGCTCCACAAGAATGTAATAGGCACAGGCTCCAGCTCCAAGAGAATACAGCAGGCCTCCAGTTGATTAGCTCAGCTCCAGGATGATGTAGCAGGCCTCAAGCTAGTTAGCTCACCTCCAGGAGAATGTAGTAGGCCTCAAGCTGGTTAGCCCGGCTCCAGGATGATGCAGCAGGCCTCAAGCTGGTTAGCTCAGCTCCAGAATGATGTAGCAGGCCTCAAGCTGGATAGCTCGGCTCCAAGATGATACAACAGACCCCAGGCTGGGCAGCTCAGCTCCAGGAGAATGCAACAGGGGTAGGCCCTCCAGCCCAGGTCCCAGCACGATGGGACAGCCCGAAGCTAGTTAGCTTCAGAATAATTCAAAGGAGAAATATCCTGTAGATTTGTCATTAGATCCCTTAAAAGTCCACAGTTCTCTCAAAGCTTGCAAAGAGATTTCAGCAAAAATTATTGCATTCCGTTTTTATTTACAATTTGTACTTTGTCCCAACTTTTTTGGAATCATGGTTGTGAGAGATATTTTTTATATATATATATATATATATATATATAATTCACAAAAGGAACTTTATTCATCTCACACATACAGTTGTGAAAGTCCTCTCTGCATTTAATCCATCTGAAGCAGTGAACACACATCTAGCCAGAGCAGTGGGTGGCCAGCCCAGTGAGCAGTTGGGGGTTAGGTGTCTCACTCAAGGAAGAAGCCGCCTTTTTTTGTCACATGCGCACTTCAAGCACAGGTGAGATTCATCCTCTGCATTGAACCCATCTGAAGCAGTGAACATACACACCCAGAGCAGTGAGCAGCCATACTACAGCACCCGGGGGTTAGGTACCTTGCTCAAGGACACATCTGCCTAAGGCCACCCCATGCCTTTGAACTGTGGTGGGAAACAAGAGCACCCAGAGGAAACCCACACAGACATGAGGATAACATGCAAACTCCACACAGAAAGGCCCCTGTCAGCCGCTGGGCTTGAGCCCAGAACCTTCTTGCTGCAGGGCAACAGTGCTAACCACTACACCACCGTGCCACACAAACATTTTTGGATGAATTATTTCACTTATTGAATTTCTATACAAATGAAAAACCTTCATAAAGTGGTAGGTATTCAATTATCATACTGAAACATTTGGTTAATATTTTTCAGTTTGTAATATGCACGTATAAAAGAATAAATGCTACTCTTTTAATTCATAAGAAACCTTACGTGCTATCTGAAAAAAAGTATTTTTGTCTTAGTATTTTCATAAAACAAGAATTTTTGTGAATAAGGGCAGTGGATTATGTTAATTTATTGATAAACCACAAATTTGTAAAACTTGCATAATATTTCAAGAAAAAACAATTAGCAATTCAAAATTTGATATCAAATCCTTTAAAGTGATATATTTTCCATTAGATAAGTTCATACCTGTCATGTTCACTTTAGGGGATTTATAATGTTCACATTTGTACAGTCTTTTAACTTTTAATGATCTGTGATAAACAACTCTTCGATATGTCTTCCTTTCAATTATTCTGTTTACTTCTGATATTTCAAAGTTCCCTTTCTTTTTTGTTGGTAACCTAAACAGCGTTTCTACAGACAAAAAAAAGTAAAACTTGCATGTCTTCACTTTATTCACAGTTTGCGCCTGACATTTTAAAGTTCACTTTCTTTTGGGTTTTGTGGTCACGTTAACAGCATTTCTTCAGGCAATTTCTTTTCCCTGCAATAGACATCCTCCACAGATAGGCCACACAATGCCAAATTCCAATGTCCTCTGTTGCATTTCTGGTGATGATACAATGTCATTGTTTCTACAATGATAGCATACGTCAGGAAAAAGAGCTGTATTCCCAGCGTAGTAAGTTGTATCAACAGGGCGACTGCATCTCATACCATCCGTCACTACAATATTGTCTGCATGTGACCCATCTTCAAAGATTTGACTTCCACATACAAACAGTTCTGCCTGAACTTGCTTTTCTCTCATCTTGTGTTAGTCTACGACGAGCATATACTGTATGACTCTAGGTTTTCCATACTCAGCACAGTGGACAATATGTCACGTTCGGTCAGCCACTAATAACCCTTTCCCATGCTTGTCATTAGCAGTTGGCTGTGGCTTAAGATGGAGGCTGAGGCGTTCAGAGTCATTTGTCTCTGCTCCATACACCTCCTTGAATGAAAGGTAGCTATTTCCATAAATATCAGAGACTGGGTCTGGCAAAAAGTGCAGCTCTCTGAAAACTAATGAAGGACCACTCTACCTTCAGTAACATATCAATTGCCGATATCAGTGTATCTTTCAGCTGCTCAGAATCGATAGGCTCCTCTTTTAATACTTTTAATATCCTCTATTTTATCAAGAAATCCTTTATGAATACTTGCTGGACAATCAAGTTCTCCTGCGCCGATGTGTGAAATGTCTACTTGCTCAGCGTTCATCACTCATTTCCCTATTACACTTTTGATGTCTTTAACATCTACTAACCACATTTCCAGAAAAGTTGGGGATCTCATCTCTCATCTCATTATCTCTAGCCACTTTATCCTTCTACAGGGTCGCAGGCAAGCTGGAGCCTATCCCAGCTGACTACGGGCGAAAGGCGGGGTACACCCTGGACAAGTCGCCAGGTCATCACAGGGCTGACACATAGACACAGACAACCATTCACACTCACATTCACACCTACGGTCAATTTAGAGTCACCAGTTAACCTAACCTGCATGTCTTTGGACTGTGGGGGAAACCGTAGCACCCGGAGTAAACCCACGCGGACACGGGGAGAACATGCAAACTCCACACAGAAAGGCCCTCGCCGGCCACGGGGCTCGAACCCGGACCTTCTTGCTGTGAGGCGACAGTGCTAACCACTACACCACCGTGCCGCCCCCCAAATTCTAGTATTACATGAAATCTAGCACCACAATTATAATACTGGTAATACTGGAATAATCCTTACTGTATACCAACTTTTGCAGCCCCATATTCTTACTATATTCCATGGCAAGTTTATATTTTATCCTTTTGGCTTTCCATGGTCACAGGTCAGTTTTCCATCCACCACTGCCTATAACTTCATGATATTTGAGCAATCCCATAAAACAATTGGAACTGTTTAATATCTTTTAATAGCTTGTTTCCATCTGGAGATGAAATTGAGACCATGGACCTCCGAGTCTTTTTTCCCCCTCAATCGTCATTTGTTTTATTTATTTTTATTTATTTATCCTTTATTTAACCAGGGGAGTCATATTGAGACTACTGTCTTTTTCCAAATGGTCCCTGGCCAAGAAAGGCAACACTTTAAAATTTAAGTAAAAAATAGAGAAACCTCATCTACAAAAAGACAAATAAACCAACATCAAACAAAGCTAAAACACACAAACAGCAACAAACACCAATTAATTCAGACATAAGAATGCAAAAGCAGAGCACACCATATTACACAAAAACACCACACAAAATCACACATTACACAGCAACATAAAACACCTATGTAACAGAACAAAAATTAAATACAGTAAAGAAAATATAACGCAAGAATATAACATACAACCAAGACATCATACAACAAACAGCATAAGAAACCACAAACAAAAAACAAAAGATCAGAACAGTAAACTACATACAATCACACATAGCTGAAGGCCTCTGAAACATACAATTTAAACTCATTCAGTGAGATAAAAGTGCTTAGCTTCAACTGTTTCTGCAGAGCATTCCAGGTTGAAGGAGCATTGTAACAGAAGGCAGTTTTACCAAATTCAGATCGTACAGGAGGTGTAGTAAAAAGAATGCTATAGTTTTCACTGACGTCACGGCATCCCGGGGAACGCCCCCCAGCCACCATCGTGGGGGGCAAACAAAACGGACCATCGCCACTACCGGCTATGCAGGGCTGCCATCCATATCGTACCCTGATATTGTGAACTATTTCGTAAATACTAAAAGCGCCTACACACTTGACGACCTCAAAGCATACAAGTCGCTAGAGTCATACAATTATTTTGTCTGTGGCTGGGTCCGCGAAGTCCGCCATATAAAAACCAGTGAGAGCCGTGTCCTAATTACAGCCAAGGTATGTAAACATTGGAATTTTAGAGCTCTCAACACTGCATATAAATATATGTGTGTGTATAATATCGAGTTGATTTAAGACAAATTTTACATCCATTAGTGGTATTACAGTACCATGTCAGTATAAACTTTGTAATATAATTAACTGGTATGTAGGCTTGTTACATTTTGTGTTTGTTATGATAAATATGACAATTTATAGGCCAGTAATAATCATATGTTTGCAGCCTTGTACCAAATGTTTTTATAAATTTAAATTTTTATCATAATACATGAATATGTATATATCAAATATTCTACATAATTATAATCTAGGCGGCACGGTGGTGTAGTGGTTAGCGCTGTCGTCTCACAGCAAGAAGGTCCTGGGTTCGAGCCCCGGGGCCGGCGAGGGCCTTTCTGTGTGGAGTTTGCATGTTCTCCCCGTGTCCGCGTGGGTTTACTCCGGGTGCTCCGGTTTCCCCCACAGTCCAAAGACATGCAGGTTAGGTTAACTGGTGACTCTAAATTGACCATAGGTGTGAATGTGAGTGTGAATGGTTGTCTGTGTCTATGTGTCAGCCCTGTGATGACCTGGCGACTTGTCCAGGGTGTACCCCGCCTTTCGCCCGTAGTCAGCTGGGATAGGCTCCAGCTTGCCTGCGACCCTGTAGAAGGATAAAGCGGCTAGAGATAATGAGATGAGATTATAATCTAAATATAAGCCCCTAATTTTTTGGTGTGAAAATGTGAATGACAGCTTACACATTGTATTTTTCACATTTTGCAGGTAAAACATTCCCAGTGATTGATTGACCCACCCTTATTACCATGGGCAATTGTGCAAGAGGATGGGGTCATCCTTGCAGGACACTGCACATGCATGGCCGGTTTGGGTGAGGTGTGCAGTCATGTTGGGGCACTCATTTTTGCAGTTGATGCTGCAGTGCAGGTCCGAAATTCCCAAACCGTGACACAGGTGCCTGCTTACTGGCTTCTTCCAAGTAATCTGTCGAAGGTGGAGTATAGTGAAATTCAAAACATTGACTTCCAGTCTCACCAATCATTGAAGAGGAAGCTGGACAACACACTATCATATAGAACACCTCAAACGCCTTCAACTGACCAAGGATCACAGAAACTTCCAGAAATCCTACAACCCACTAGTGAAGAATCTGCAGTGTTTTTAGAAAAACTCTTTGCAACAAAAGACAATGCTGTGCTTCTGTCAGTCATGCCAAGTTATTCAAAACATTTTGTCCCATCATCACTTGGAGAAACATTCCCAAATATTCTGACAGAACTTTATAATGAAGAGTATGCTGGAGCATCAAAAGAGGAATTAATTGAACATTGTATGAACAAATTTGAAACAATAAATGTGTCTGAAAGTCAATGTATTAATGTAGAATTAGAAATGAAGGATCAGTCCTGTAGTAAATTGTGGTTTAGGTTTAGGGCTGGGAGAATCACAGCATCTCGTATGAAAGCGGTGTGTTCAACTAATGTTGAAAATCCTTCCAAGAGTCTGATCAAGGCTATCTGTTATCCAAATTCTGTATCTTTTGCCACAAAAGCAACAAAATGGGGTTGTGAACATGAAAAAATTGCACTTGATGCTTTCTGTGAAGTTGTGAATAATTCTCATGAGAATTTCAAATGCGAGAAAAGTGAGCTAATGCTGAATCTGAAATATCCATATGGGTGCAACTCCAGATGCTGTTATATCATGTAACTGCTATGGAAATGGATAGTAGAGGTCAAATGTCCTTATTGTTATAAGGAGTCATCATTTACAGATATTCCTGAAGAAAAGTCCTGTTTGGAACAAAGTAATAGTTCACTGATGCTCAAAAAGTTTCACCAATATTATTACCAAGTTCAAACTCAAATATTTGTTAGCAACAAAGAATTTGGTTATTTTGTTGTTTGGACAGGGAAAGACATGCATGTTGAAAGACTTGAACCAGATGAAGATTTGTGGAACAATATCATTGAAAAATCCAAGAAATTCTTTGTGCAGGTATTACTGCCTGAGCTTGTTGGCAAATTTTATTCCAGACCCCAGCCTTGTAAAGTAAACATTCCCCAAGATCAGAACACATGTAACATTTTGAGAGATTTTAATGCTCATGCATTTGGTTCATTGTCTGCCTCAAAACAAATTGATTTTGTTCAACAGCCAAATGTGTCTTAAATAATCTGTTATTGTAAACAGCCGTACCAGCCAACAGGTGATCGAATAGTATCTTGCAGAAATGAAAACTGTGTGTATGGTTCATTCCATGTGAAATGCATGAATTATAAGCGTGTGCCAAGTATTAAAACTGCCTGGTATTGTCCTGACTGTAGAAAACTTCCCCAGTTCAAGAAAACTAAAGGTGTGAAAAATTCCACAAAATGAACCCTGCAAGATTGTATCTATGAAATGTAATATCTTTATTCAAACCATCTGACACTTTGCACTACATATATGTGCATCAGAAATGACCCAATATTGTTAACATTAATATATCATTCTAACATTTTGTACCTGTAAAATAAATGAACATCTTCAGTCTGTTACTTGCTGTGTTTTTTTCCTTTTAATTGAAAGGCACAACAGAACCACATAAATTTCCTAGACAACAACAGACTGTAACAATCTGGTCAATAGTTGGGATTTCATTTTCTGATGTCAACAAATAATCAATAGGTACCGTACCAGACAATATGGTGTACTTATTTCTCACTAACCCTATTACTCGCTCGACATGTATGCGAACATGAGAAATATTCCTTGTGTTTTCAACATCAAGTGCAGACAGTTGGGATCTACCCTTTGTGAAGGCAGGAATTTTAACCTGTGCACACTTTAGCCCAACACTGTCTGCAATGTCAAAACCCCTGTCTGCCAAAATTAGATCCCCAGGCAACAATTTCTCTAAAATTCCACCATTTTCAGTAATATGCTTGTCACTTGCACGCCCACCCCAGCCCTTTGACAAAAATGACACTGAACCCTGTGGTGTTACCCCAATGAGATATTTCACGGTGTTGTGGTGTTTATATGAAGACCAGGTTTTTGCTCTTGCTGAGAATTTTTTTTTTTTTTGGCAATCTGTTTATTGATGAAAACCAGAGTGATACAGAGGGTAAAGTAGACATTGTCTACTAAGACAAAGATAGTAAAAAGCAGTTTCCACCTTATTTCCTTTTATAAAACATAGAACAGCAATAAACAATACCATAAAGTAAATTTCAAGCCAAGAAAAGAATAAAAAATAAAGTAAAATAATAATAATTTGGGGAAACAAGGATTTAAAAAAAAAAATAAAATAATAATAATAACAACAACAACAATAATAATTGAATAAGCCCAGGTGTTCAAGAGCAGCTTCATATGTACTAGACCTACACACTCAAAAAGATCATGGGAAGGTAACATAAGCTATGTGGATTCAGCCTTTAGTTCTTTTAACTTATCAAAATAAGTGATAAGGGGTTGCCATCTCAAGTAAAATTTTTTCATTGACCCTCTAAGAGTAAATTTAATCTTTTCTAATTTAAGAAAAAGCATAGTATCCTCCAGCCATCGGGCTAGTGAAGGGGGTGTAGAAGATTTCCATCCTAAGAGAATTCTACGGCAGGCGAGCAGTGAGGTAAAAGCAATGACATCAGAATGAGTCTTTGAAACTGTGTCCGCCGGAACACCAAAAATTGCAGTTAAGGGGTTTGGTTCAATGGATATATTGAGTGCCTCAGACAAAGTCCCAAACACTCCAGACCAGTATCTTTCAAGGGAAGGACAGGACCAAAAACTGTGTGTAAGATTAGCTGGAGAAAAGGAACGCCTATTACAGCTTGCATCCGCTCCTGGATATATTTCAGCCAATTTGGCTTTACTATAATGTACTCTATGTAAGACTTTGATCTTGCTGACAAATTTGATGGTCGTTCAATAAATATCTCAAAACAATCTATAATGACACAGACTTTTACACCAAAATGTTTTCTAAACTCCATTGGCATAGATAACCGCAAATGTTCTCTCTGGCCAGTAAATAAAGGATTTCAATCTTTCATACATTACATGAATCACAGTGACAAAAGTCCTAGAAACAGCTGCTTGTGAAACACCAAACCTGTAACCCAAGTCTTGCACAGGAAAGTTGTGTCTTAATTTCATTAGAACCAGTAACATTTTTTTGAAATTTACTTAGTGTTGATCTGGAGCTCTCTGGAATAAAAGGAGAAATAAATTCAAACAAAACAAGCAAAGCCTGAAAACTTGGAAGTCCTGTGTAATAGTTCACTTTGACATTATTGTCACGGAAAGAGTCCAGTCTTATTTTTGAATCGTCAACCATGGATTTCAGTTCTAAATTTTCGCTGAGCAGTCTTTGACACTCTGTTGCAGTTTTCTGGCAAATGTCAAGATTACATATGGAGGCTGAGGCGTCTTTTGTGCTTTCTGTACCCACATCCACTGTTTCTTCCTTGCATGTACTTGGTGTGGACTCGGCAAAGTGTTGAGGCTCTTCTACGAATGAAGCCAACTGTAGAAGTGCACCAGCTGCTTCAAACTGCTCCTTCTTTGCTTTCCTGGCTTTAGCCCTCTCATACCTGGTGACCTTTTTCATGGTTGCTTTTGGATCTGGACTAACACTTTCTGCAGCCAGTTTTCGTGAAGGTGCCCAATCAGGGTTGGTTGTGTCATACAAGTCACTCGATGTTCCTGAAAAATAAATAAATTGGTGTTAAAAAAAACAAAAGCAAAAAAAAAAAAAGACAATTTGCTAATCATGAGACATACTGATCTGAGCCTGTTTTTTTAATTATCAATCACTTGGCACACTCGTGTATTTTACTTACTGAAACTGTCTTACTACTATTATGAATACTGTGCAATATTACTTTGCATCTGGTGGCTGAGTAGAAGGCCCATATTTCTCTATGGTTTAATATGATTTAGCCTAACCAAACTCCAAAGCCTGAAACTGACTTCATCAAACTTTAAAGGCTGTCTGATATATACAACTTTATATATTCTAGCATTAAATAGACTGTTGAATGTTATGCAACTGTAATAAGTTAATTAAACACAAATCAAATCATATAGAATAGACCTAAAATGTTTTTCAAAAATGACCCTTGCGTGAGCGATATTAGTGTACATTACAATGTAAACGGACACTCAGCGGTTCCAGTTAGGCACTCTCTAGAGATTGTTTACACGATGTTTTGGTTTCCAAAAACAAACTTAAACACAATTGATTGTTTGTTTAAACAACTTACCACTTATAAAATGATTGGAGCAGACTCTGCCATGTTTGGAAGGCTGAAAATCCTTGCGGTTGATTCTCGCAAGCCATAGATTCCTCCTTTGTATGCCGAGTTTCTTTGTCTGCTCGCCTTCATGCTCCCGTACAGTGGGAATTACATAAAAGCTCCGCTTGACTTCATCATTTGACCTATTACGACAGCCGTGAATACAACAGGTGTGACCATTGCTAGCTTTAAATAGTAGTAATATAACTATAAATGTAAATAATATATAAATGAATTGGTTAGCGCTGTCGCCTCACAGCAAGAAGGTCCGGGTTCGAACCCCGTGGCCGGCGAGGGCCTTTCTGTGTGGAGTTTGCATGTTCTCCCTGTGTCCACGTGGGTTTCCTCCGGGTGCTCCGGTTTCCCCCACGGTCCAAAGGCATGCAGGTTAGGTTAACTGGTGACTCTAAATTGACCGTAGGTGTGAATGTGAGTGTGAATGGTTGTCTGTGTCAGCCCTGTGATGACCTGGCGACTTGTCCAGGGTGTACCCCGCCTTTTGCCCGTAGTCAGCTGGGATAGGCTCCAGCTTGCCTGCGACCCTGTAGAAGGATAAAGCGGCTAGAGATAACGAGATGAGATGAGATATAAATGAATGTAACTCGCGCGTTACAATGTGTGCTCAGTGACTCGTACGGTAAGCTAGCCCTGCAAAATGGCCGCCACCAGGGAATCCCCGACTCTGTGACGTCATGTGAAAACTATCTATTGCTAGACCTCAGATTGTACCTATTGTTTTCTATTTGAGAGAAGACTGATAAATAAGAGGGCAACAATCCTATCACTGCCTTATAAATGAAAATAAGCCAGTGATGCTGTCTACAAACAGAGTGGAGGCCAACCTGATAAACTGTATAAACTACAGTGGTGTGTAGAATACTCAGCCTTTATGGCAAAGCGCAAGGCAGAATGATAAACAGAGTCCAGTGAGCGTAATACAGACTTTGCTGCACGCACATAAAGAATGTCTCCATAATCCACAACAGACAAAAAGGTAGCAGCCACAAATTCCTTCCTTACTTTTAAATTAAAACAAGCCCTATTTCTATAATAAAAACTTAACCCTTAACTTCTTTACCAAGTTCTCTACATGGAGTTTAAATGAGAGCTTTTCATCCAGTAAAAAAAACAGGTATTTATAATATGCTACTTTTTCAATTTCCTGACCAATGTGTTCAACAATGGTCAAGAAACAAATATGAATACAAAGTACTGCAAAATCCAGTTTTGCAGTCAAATATATACGAGAGATTAACAAAGAAGGCAGATACATGACAAACATGCCTAAAATAATAACCATCAACCGTAGGAACTTGAGGTCTGAGGGCAAGACCATGTCCTTAAAATAAGTCCCACCTCATCTCATCATCTCCTCTCCTCTAACCGCTTTATCCTGTTCTACAGGGTCGCAGGCAAGCTGGAGCCTATCCCAGCTGACTATGGGCGAAAGGTAAGCCCCGCCTCATTTTCATTTTTTTCCATTATCTCTAGCCACTTTATCCTTCTACAGGGTCGCAGGCAAGCTAGAGCCTATCCCAGCTGACTATGGGCGAAAGGTAAGCCCCGCCTCATACTTCTTCAAATAGTCACATGTTGCGCCATTCTTCCAAACGTGAAGACGACAGAGCAGAAAGAGCTGATCTCGAATGTTGTCTGGGAAGCTGTAAGTCCAGCCTTTATACATTTAGGGGTCGTTTAAAAGTGAATTGTAGCCTATTGTAGTGTGTTCCTGTATCCATAATATCTAGGCTAAAGGGCACAAGGAAGGCAGAGTTACTCATTGTGTTTCCTCCTGTGTTTTATAGTTCCTCTGTCAAACAAACTGATAGATTATACAAATATGTTGTTTAAAGTCACATAGGTGTATTTCGAGTGAATTGTTTGTAAACTCGACATTATATTTAGTTGTGGTTCGAACTATTGAACGTCCTTCTTGCACGAACTGTACAGAGACAAAGCAAAATGTGTCCCATCTGATAATAAATAAGCCTCGAAAGCGTTATCATTTCAGCGCCTTGGCAGCTAGTTTAATGGTTACACTGTAAAAAAAAAGATTTGTTGTTTTAACTTAAAGTTAGTGCAAGGGCTGCCTTAAAATTTTGAGTTCACTGAAATTAATATAGTAACTTCACAACAATTTAACTTACTATGTGAATTTCAGTGAACTCAATTTTAAGGCAGCCTGGGCACTAACTAAGTTAAAACAACAAATAATTTTTTACAGTGAGTGATGGGCTAATATGAGGTGTTAATGAAATACGTCAGAAATGATAAACCTTACATAAAGCTATTGACCACGAGTCACCAAAACAAGTTTATTTTCTTTATTTACAAATCAAAAAGTGTGAATTTGTATGTTAAAGAGAGAATGTTTAACTATCTGCAACCGTGATAGTTAAACATTTCTATAAAAACGATAATTTCCGTTCTCATAACTTGCACATGGGCACTATGATGGATGCTCCACATTATTCAAGTCTTATAGATGGATTAAAAAAAAGTTATAGTTATGTAACTATCTAGTATACTATATGGTTATGTAACTATACAAGTTATATAGTTACATAACCTCAACCATTAAACCCATTGACAGGTGAAGTGAAGAACATTTGAGTATGGTTAACCTCTTACACACACATCTTGTTCTCACGTGTTCATGTTATGACTCTTCACCTTCATCCTGTGACCTATTTTTGCACATTCCGGGACGTATTGTACAACTTGGACTTCAACACTCCATGCATATACCCCTTAAATATGTCCAAATTTGTATATTTTAGATTCTTCTTATTTTTTTTATTTATATTACTACTTTTTTTTTCTTTATTCTTCTATCTTAACTGTTCAAGCACCAATCATCAAAGCAAATTCCTTGTATGTGAGAACATGTTTGGCAATAAATTCGATAATGATTCTGAAACTTGATTCTGATTGTTACAATGGCACCTGTCAAGGGGTGGGATATATTGGACAGTAGTCAGTTCTCAAAGTTGTGTTGGAAGCAGGAAAAATACCCTTGTCCTACCACTGTCTGAATCCAACATCATGGATTCCTGGTTTAAATTTGGGATCCAGGGCAGGCCAAATTAATAATTTGATGTCTCTCTTCATATTGTATTCTTTTACCATCTTTCCCCAAATATCCAGTATCTGTTTATAATTTCATTATTGCTTTCTTGATAGTGGAGCTCCATACTTAAGAAAATATGGTAACCCATCGAGTTAATTTTTGGACACACAGGGATCCCAGCCGTGTACGTCCGTCCGTCCGTCCGTCCATGCCCCTCGCGATTCTGATTGGCTGTTTGATTTTGGCCGGAACTAGAAGCACGAGTGCGCCTACATAACTTTATTTTTGTCTCCAGCTAAATTTCATATTTATCGGGTTTTTCCACCGAGAACAACTCAAGCAGCACAACAAAATAATCATTTTTACAAACTTTAATACAAACTTTTTAAAAAGATGTCAGAACAAGTTAATCAAGGAGAGAAAGATGAAGTCAAAACGGGGAAGAGAGAGTTTTGACAGAGGAAGAAAAGGAAAGACGACATGAAAGACGAAGAAATCTTTCACAAGAAAAGCGACAAGTTGAAAGAGAAAGAAAATGTGTAAAAAATTAATTAATAGAAATGATGAGTTGTAGGAATTTAATTCTAAATAGTGATGTTGATTTATGAAATCACTGTGAAATCCTTCGGGATCTGACAAGTTGACCCGAATCCAGTCATGAATCGTGTATCTTTTGTTTTCAAAACACTTTGGTATAAATCCCGAAAGCACATTGTAGTTTATAGTAATAAAAAGAATAATATACATGTGAGTTTGGAGAAATTTATCTTCTCGTGATGAAATTGAAACACATCAAAGTACATCATCTGTTGCATGTTTGTTTTAATTTGAATGGAAGCTCCACTATTAGGTAGTACCTAATTAGTGTGCTTGAGAGAGCACACTATTGTTCTTCGTAAGTTTTATTTTTATTATTTGTTTTCACCTCGTTTTTTGGATCCACTCCTCCTCCTAGGGCTTTTGAGATGGACACCGTTCCAACGCTGAAACGTAGGGCCCGATCTGGAATGGTGTGCTTGTTCAAATGGTTGCGTTACCCCTTGTGGTTCATCCGGTATTCCCGTTTTTCAGTAAAATTCCGTGCCATTGAAATGAATGGGAGTGAGGTCATAAGGAGCTCCCCCACTCTAGACGTTAGAGCGTGCGCAGCAGCAAAAAAACACATTAAAACTGCGATTTTTACAGCCAAAATCCATGTTTTAAACCCAGTAAAACCTCTGAATTAAATTGAAAAACATATAAAAGGGTGGAGAGGAGATTTCACTGCCCGAAGCGCAGTGAAATCTGTGTGTGTGTGTCACACACTGACTGGCAGCCTGAGTACATTATGTAACAAAAAATTCTTTCACAGCATTTTGAAGGGAGATTTCACTGCCTGAAGCGCAGTGAAATCTCCCTTCAAAATGCTGTGAAAGAATTTGTTACATAATGTACTCAGGCTGCCAGTCAGTGTGTGACACACACACACACACACACACACACACAATGCCCCTGATTTATATGAGAAATTTGGTATTCATTGGTGTTTAAATTTACAGACAATACAAACTAATGTAAACAATTGGCTTCAACTCGCATAAATATGAATTGGAAATGTTTAGTTCACTTTAGCTTATGCAAACGCACAACTCTACTAGACATACTGAACATTTTTCTAGACATACTGAAGAAAAGTTTGGTGTTCCACAAGGTTCTGTCTTGGGTCCACTGCTTTTTTCTTTATATATGTTACCTCTGAGTGATATTATTCATAAACATGGTATTAGTTTCCACTGTTATGCTGATGACACACAGTTGTATGTTTCTGCAAAACCAGATGAGAGACACCAGCTTAATAGAATTGAGGAATTTGTCAAGGACATTAGACATTGGATGCTTATTAACTTCTTTCTGCTTAACTCTGACAAGACAGAGGTACTTGTACTAGGACCACATGCACCTAGAAGTAAGTTTTCTGATTACATAGTAACTCTGGATGGCCTTTCTTTTTCTTCACGTGCAGCAGTAAAAGACCTCGGGGTGATTATTGACCCCAGTCTTTCATTCGAAACTCACATCGATAACATTACCCGGATAACGTTCTTTCATCTCAGAAATATTGCTAAGATAAATTTAACGTCCCTACATGACACAGAAAAACTAGTTCATGCTTTTGTTATCTCCAGGTTGGATTATTGTAATGCCTTACTGTCTGGATGTTCCAATAAGTGCATAAACAAGCTCCATCCATTATCTGTAGCCGCTTATCCTGTTCTACAGGGTTGCAGGCAAGCTGGAGCCTATCCCAGCTGACCATGGGCGAGAGGCAGGGTACACCCTGGACAAGTCGCCAGGTCAACCAACCATTCACACTTGGTCAATTTAGAGCCACCAATTATCCTAACCTGCATGTCTTTGGACTGTGGGGGAAACCAGAGCACCTGGAGGAATCCCACGCAGACACAGGGAGAACATGCAAACTCCACACAGAAAGGCCCTCACCGGCCGCTGGACTTGAACCCGGACCTTCTTGCTGTGAGGCGACAGTGCCAACCACTACATAGAGCTGGACGATATGGCCTAAAAAAAATGATTTTTTTTTTCACAAAAAAACCCGATTTTTCAATTTTAATCTTTTTTCCCTCCCCCCCCCCCACTAAAACTCAAACTACAGATGACAAAGAAATGGTTCAAAACAAGTTTTACCTTTATTTTGTTTTCACTTAAATTTCCCCTTTGTAATTAAGGTGCAGCCAGAAACCAAAAAGAAGCCAAAAAACAAGCTTGTAGATGAGATGGCAGACCATGCTATTGTAAACGGTGAGAACATACAGTAACTTTTAGAAAGCTTTCTCCAACATAGGTTAGTTTCAAACTGGCACTGACACAATGCACCCTCAAACTTAAAAAAAAAAAAAAAAAAAAAAAAAAAAAAGCCCCCTCAAAAAAAAATTTTTTTATATATATATATGGGAGGTCCATATCGTGAAATACTGTGACTGAGGTCTTGAAAGTACTGACCTCGGCCCTCTGGGCCGAGGTCAGTATTCAAGGCCGAGGTCACGGTATTTCACCATACGGACCGACCTTAACCTGGTAAATAATATTTTATTTTTTTCTTTGCCAAATTCTAACAGAAAATGAGAGCTCTCGAAAAGGGAAAACCGAGCTGAGGCAAGCCGCCATTTTGAATCCTCATTCACATCTGTAATGTAAATGGCTTCCTCCTTGGTATACAAGTGCACTTCCATGGTAGGAAAAAAACCTACATTTTGCTGCCTATGTAGTCCCCTATTTATACAAATAGGAGTCATTCAGGATTCAGCCATGTTTTTGCTCAGCGTGAGCAACAGTTAGAGGTTTTTAGCTTTCTCCTGAAATGTTCTCTTTTATTTCTTCTTCCTCAGGGTAGTAAAACTCGCTTTCACTGTGAAGACTGTCATTATCACTATCCATGCTGTAAAATTTAATGCTATTCTCCTGAGAAATGATGGCAAAAATTTAAGATTTTTGATAATCTTATAAATAAATCTTGTGAAAAAAAAAATGTTTGTTGTGAACGAGCGAGTTGCCAGAGGTCCGTAACCGGGGTCTGTACCGTAGGATACAGACCTGCTCGCCAGCCAATCAGAGTGCAGGATTTGGACCGCGAAAAAAAAAATTAAAAAAAATAAAAATTGTCCTTTTCGATAAAACTGACAAAATAGGGAAAAATTCCTGACTTTTCCACCGTATGTATGGGCACCATGTCTTTTGCAATAAACATCGTGATAGCATCTGTGATTGCCTTCCACCGCGCCCCATTCTTATCATCAGGCACACAGTTCGAAAATGTGTCCGAGACGGTTGCTTGCTTCATTGTGGATGGTGCACTCGTGCTGCGGCTGTTTTCATTCTGCTGGGAGCAGCACTTCTCCCACTCCGCTGCATGCTTCTGTTTAAGGTGTTGGAATAAATTCATCATGCTGCTTCCTTTGGAAGCAACCAGTTTTTTTTTTTTTTTTTTTAAGATTTTTTGGGGGGCTTTTTCCACCTTTATTGGATAGGACAGTGCAGAGACAGGAAATGAGCAGGAGAGAGACAGGGAGGGATCAGGAAATGACCTCAGGTCGAAATCGAATCTGGGTCCCCGGATTTATGGTATGGCGCCTTATCCACCTGAGCCACGACTCCCCTGAAGCAACCGTTTTCAAAACACACCTGACAACGAGGACTTGTTTGGTCTGCGTCCAACGCCGCAAAACCGAACCAATTCCAGATCACGGAGGAAGTTGCTCCTTTCTTGGGCATAAGTTGCGGCTTTCCCCCAATCGCTGCCATGTTTTTTGTGTGTGTCTATGGCAGGCGCGCGGGAGGAGGGCTAGTGTCGGTGCCCGATCCGTCCCTGCTGCTCGATCCGTTCTGCACATGTGCAGAGGGGAGCGTCGGTGGCGGAGGTTAAAACTGAGAGAAAACCGATTTTCATAAATCACATCGTGCTTAACTGTAAATTCTAATTAATCGATAAAAGCGATTTATCGCCCAGCTCTACCACTACACCACCATGCTCCAGTTAGTTCAAAATACAGCAACAAGAGTCCTTACTAGAACTAGAAAATATGACCACATCATCCCGTCTTATCCACACTGCACTGGCTCCCAATTAAATTTCATATTTAGATTAGATTCACTTTATTCATCCCACATCGAGGAAATTCACGTGTTACAGTAGCAAGAAAATGTCAAACAGATAACAAATAAAACTGAAATAAAAATTAGAGAAACGAAGGATTAAATACAGAGGGCTATTTGCATTATCTACCATGAAAAAGTAAGCTCGGAAAAATTGCACATTACAGGTAGACTCTGTGTGGTGTGTGTGTGTATATATATATATATATGCATGAAAATAGTTTAGGGCCTATATTATTGCACGTAATAATTGCATCGATGAGAGATGGTAGAGGTAGTAGTGGTGAAGTAGTGCAAATATAACGACAAACAGGTTATTGGTGCTACGTTACAAGTTGTGGGTGTTATACAGTCTGACAGCAGTAGGTATGAATGACCTGCGGTACCTCTCCTTCTTACACCGTGGGTGTAGCAGTCTACTACTAAACGAGCTGCTTAAAGCCCCCACAGCCTCATGTATGGGGTGAGAGGGGTTATCCATGATTGAGGTCAGCTTGGCTAACATCCTCCTCTCACCCACCACCTCAATGGAGTACAGAGGACAGTCCAAGACTGAGCCAGCCCTTCTGACCAGTTTAAGTTTCTTCCTGTCCCTCTCTGAACTTCCACAGCCCCAGCAGACCACAGCGTAGAAAATCGCTGATGCTACCACAGAGTCATAAAAAGTCCTAAGCAGTGTCCTTCACACACCAAAAGACCTCAATCTTCTCAAGAGGTGGAGATGACTTTGGCCCTTCTTGTACAGGACATCTGTGTTGTTAGTCCAGTCCAGTTTGTTGTTGAGGTGAACACCCAGGTATTTGTACTCCTCCACGATCTCAATGTCCAAACCCTGGATGCTCACTGGTGCAATTTGAGAAACCGTCCTTCTAAAATCGATCACCACCTCCTTTGTCTTGCTGGCGTTGATGCGCAGGTGGTTCAGTTCGCACTAGGCGACAAAGTTGGTGATGACCTCTCTGTACTCCAGATCGCCCCCCTCTGAACTTCTGGAGGTGGCAGCTATATAAATCGATATAAATATTGATTTATAAAATACTACTATTGACCTTTAAAGCACTGAATGGTCTCGCACCACAGTACCTGAGCGAACTTCTGGTCCTTTATGACCCACCACACCTACTTAGATCAAAAGGTGCAGGCTGTCTGCTGGTACCTTGCATAGTGAAGGCTACATCAGGGGCAGAGCCTTTTCTTACAAAGTCCCACAGTTATGGAACAGCCTTCCAAGTAGTGTTTGGGAATCAGACACAGTCTCAGCATTTAAGTCTAGGCTGAAAACATCTGTTTAGTCAAGTCTTTTGTTAATGGTGTTTATGAGGTAAAGGAGTAGATCTGGAGGGTCCTCAGACAGTGTTTTGGTAAACTGGGATGTATGGATGCGGTCAGTCCCCCACTCGCTTGCTCACTCGAGTTTGTTGACTGTGTGGCGGCTGGCTGCTTTATGTCCCAGGGCTCCCTCATGCCTGCATTACCTTCTGGCTCTCCCCTTTTAGTTATGCTGTCATAGTTAGTTTTGCTGGAGTCTCTGCTTGCACTCAGTGCAAAATGTATACTGTTCCTACTTATTCAAGTGACATTTGGCATACCTAACAACCTGTGTCTTTCCCCCCCCCCATCTGTCCCTCTGAGTTGCATGTCAATCCTGAGATCGAGATGCTGACCTCTTCTGCTCCTCGGACCTGTCTGATCCAGCCTGATGCCCTGTGTCTGGCTGGAGTCTCATCATATCGCTCCTGTGGAGGACGGCCCCATATGGACAGTTGAAAGTCACACCTGGAGGACGCTCTGGACACTCAGTCATGCTTTTTGTTGTATATTAACCACAACTATGCTCAGAACTGTTTAAGCAGGCAACTGGAAGGACACAACAGCAGATTTGCGAAAACCCGAATTGTACTTTATTTTTTAAACATAAGCCATAACATGAGCCATCCACCGGCCTGGCCGCAGTAGTCAGAGAGTGCGCCCTAGTGGCACAGTACCTCTCTCTAGTGCATCTCAAAAAATTAGAATATGGTGAAAAAGTTCAATATTTTCCATCAGTTATTTAAGAAAGTGAAAATGTTACTCATTACACAAACTAAAATGCTTCAAGCATTTTTCTATTTTAATTTTAATCAGGATGGCATACAGTACAAAAACATAAAAAAAACCCCTCAATATTAGAATATTTCATTTCGAGTTTGAGTCAAACAGTATGAACACAGTGTATCTCTCGGTCTAGTTCAGTACACACAACCACAATCATGGGGAAGACTGCTGACCTGACTGTTGTCCAGAAGATGATCACTGATGCCCTCCACAAGGAGGGTAAGCCACAAAAGGTTGTTGCTGAAAAGGGTGGCTGGAAAAGGTGCACAAGCAACAGGGATGGCCGCAGTCTTGAGAGGATTGTCAAGAAAAGTTGATTCAAGAACTTGGGGAAAGCTTCACAAGGAGTGGACTGAGGCTGGTGTCAGTGTATCAAGACCCATCATGAACAGACATCTTCAAGGAAGGGGATACAACTTTCGCATTCCTAATATCAAGCTACTCCTGAGCCAGAGACAAGGTCAGAAGTGTCTTATCTGGGCTAAGGAGAGAAAGAAATGGACTGTTGCTCAGTGGTCCAAAGTCCTCTTTTCAGATGAAAGTACATTTTGCATTTAATTTGGAAATCCTGGTTCTAGAGTCTGGAGGAAGAGTGGAGAGGCACAGAATCCAAGGTGTTTGAAGCCCAGTGTGAAGTTTCCACAGTCTGTGATGATTTGGGGTGCCATGTCATCTGCTGGTGTTGGTCCACTGTATTTTATCAAGTCCAAAGTCAACACAGCCATCTACCAGGAGATTTTAGAGCACTTCATGCTTCCGTCTGCTGACGAGCTTTTTGAAGATGCGGATTTCCTTTTCCAGCAGGACTTAGCACCTACCCACAGTGCCAAAACTACTACCAAATGGTTTGCTGACCATGATACTGTGTTTGATTGGCCAGCCAACTTGCCTGACCTGAACCCCATAGAGAATCTATGGGGTATTGTCAAGAGGAAGATGAGAAACACCCGACCCAAAAATACAGATACGCTGAAGGCCACTATCAAAGCAACCTGGCCTTCAATAACACCTCAGCAGTGCCACAGACTGATCACCTCGATGCCACACTGCATTGATACAGTAATTCATGGTAAAGGAGCCCCAACCAAGTATTGAGTGTATAAATGAATATACTTTTCAGAAGTTGGACATTTCTGTATTGTAAATCCTTTTTTTGATTGATCTTGGGGAATATTCTAATAATTTGAGATACTGGATTTCTGATTTTCATGAGCTATAAGCCATAATCATCAAAATAAAACAAAAAAAGGCTTTAAATATTTCACTTTACATATAATGAATATAGAATACAGTGGTGCTTGAAAGTTTGTGAACCCTTTAGAATTTTCTATATTTCTGCATAAATATGACCTAAACATCATTGGATTTTCACACAAGTCCTAAAGGTAAAGAGAACCCAGTTAATCAAATGAGACAAAAATATTATACTTGGTCATTTATTTATTGAGGAAAATGATCCAATATTACATAGGGGAGAGCGGGGTAAGATGAGCCAGAGGGTAAGATGAGCCACCCCCTGTTTCTAAGAAACAGTAAACAAATGTGATCATGTGACCACATTCAAAGGGGGGGCGGGACCATTTACTTACACTTGTGGAGAGGAGCACCACATGTCAAACTAGGTGAGGGAGATATTTATAAAAATGTGTTTTTGTGCTTTCTAAGTCAATTCCATGTTTGTCCACAGTGAAGATGATTTAGAGAAGACAAAAGTAGAATAATATTTAGACACATTAGGGTTAAGTTAGTGGCTTTCTAAGCTATGATATGAATGCTAATAAAAATAATTTTGATTAGCCTAATCCCCTTTATTAGCATTTTTCTACAAAATGGTGGCCACGGGGTAAGACGAGCCATTAGATGTGGGGCAAGTTGAGCCACTGGCTCAACTTACCCCATTGGTGGCTGAGCTTACCCAATATGGATGACACTTAAGTTTTCACATTTACTGGTCATATATGACAACAAATATATATATGACATCAGATGAGGAAGACCAGTTGTTAGATGTGGGGGATTATGTTGTGGCAAAATTCACGGGGAAGAAGAAAGTGCATTTCTTCATTGGCCAGATAATCAAATTGGATGTCTTCGAAATAGAGGCAAGATTTGTCAAAAGAAGCCGGTCATGCCATGGCTCTGCAAGAAAGCCGACCTTTTTCTTCAAAGAGAAAGATAAGGCTGTCCTGTCAAGACAGGATATTGTGAAAAAATTGCCCCACCCCTTTACTGTTGGGGGGACAGCACGGAGGGAGAGGCAAATGGTGTTCCCTTGCAATTTGAACGCTTGGAACACTGAATAATGATGAAATGATTGATGGAATGATTGCTGCATGTTTTAGCAATGTTTTAACCTACTGAAAGAAATAAGATTTTTTGGCACTGTTCTACTGTTTTAGTAATTTCTATAATATAGTATATCTCTCATTCCCTCTCTAACCATCCCTCTTTCTATCTATCTATGCATATCTCTCTCTCTCTATCCATCTATCTATCCCTCCCTATCCCATCTCGTTCTATCACCTCTCTCTTCATCTCCCCTTCTCTATGCAACGGCCCTATCCCCCACTTGATTGACTTGACTTGATTCACTGATTGCATTTCTAATAATAAAAGTTGTTTACTTTGTTAACCTAACATGTTTTGTGTTGGCTCAATTTACCCCACACAGTGGCTCATCTTACCCCGTGCATGGGGTAAGTTGAGCCACTTGACATTTTTTTTTCAAGAGGTAATATCACTCTAACCATAAGAGCTTATCAATTATTTTTTGCTCAGATAGTAACAGTACACTTTGAAATTTGGTATGGTGTGTAGACTGGAAGCAAAAATGGCTTTAACATGTAGTTATGATGAAAAATGTAAAAAGTGGCTCATCTTACCCCGCTCTCCCCTATCTGTGAGTGGCAAAAGTATGTGAACCTCTAGGATTAGCAGTTAATTTGAAGGTGAAATTAGAGTCAGGTGTTTTCAATCAATGGGATGACAATCAGGTGTGAGTGGGCACCTGTTTTATTTAAAGAACAAGGACCTATCAAAGTCTGATCTTCACAACACATGTTTGTGGAAGTGCATCATGGCACGAACAAAGGAGATTTCTGAGGACCTCAGAAAAAGTGTTGCTGATGCTCATCAGTCTGGAAAACATTACAGAACCATCTCTAAAGAGTTTGGACTCCACCAATCCACAGACAGACTGTGTACAAATGGAGGAAACTCAAGACCATTGTTACCCTCCCCAGGAGTGGGCGACCAACAAAGATCACTCCAAGAGCAAGGCGTGTAATAGTCAGCGAGGTCACAAAGGACCCCAGGGTAACTTCTAAGCAACTGAAGGCCTCTCTCACATTGGCTAATGTTCATGAGTCCACCATCAGGAAAACACTGAACAACAATGGTGTGCATGGCAGGGCTGCAAGGAGAAAGCCACTGCTCTCCAAAAAGAACATTGCTGCTTGTCTACAGTCTGCTAAAGATCATGTGGACAAGCCAGAAGGCTATTGGACAAATGTTTTGTGGACGGATGAGACCAAAATAGAATTTTGGTTTAAATGAGAAGCGTTATGTTTGGAGAAAGGAAAACACTGCATTCCAGCATAAGAACCTTAACCTATCTGTGAAACATGGTGGTGGTAGTATCATGGTTTGGGCCTGTTTTGCTGCATCTGGGCCAGGATGGCTTGCTATCATTGATGGAACAATGAATTCTGAATTATACCAGCGAATTCTAAAGGAAAATGTCAGGACATCTGTCCATGATGCAGCAAGACAACGGCCCTAAGCACACAAGTCGTTCTACCAAAGAATGGTTAAAGAAGAATAAAGTTAATGTTTTGGAATGGCCAAGTCAAAGTCCTGACTTTAATCCAATCAGAATGTTGTAGAAGGACCTGAAGTGAGTAGTTCATGTGAGGAAACCCACCAACATCCCAGAGTTGAAGCTGTTCTGTATGGAGGAATGGGCTAAAATTCCTCCAAGCCGGTGTGCAGGACTGATCAACAGTTACCGGAAACATTTACAGTTATTGCTGCACAGGGGGGGGGGGGGAGGGGGGGGTGTCACACCAGATACTGAAAGCAAAGGTTCACATACTTTTGCCACTCACATATGTAATATCGGATCATTTTCTTCAATAAATAAATGAGCAAGTATAATATTTCTGTCTCATTTGTTTAACTGGGTTCTCTTTCTCTACTTTTAGGACTTGTGTGAAAATCCGATGATGTTTTAGGTCATATTTATGCAGAAATATAGAAAATTCTAAAGGGTTCACAAACTTTCAAGCACCACTGTATATGAAAGTTTACCTTTTTGAATTATGAAAAAAAAAGGAACTTTTTTCATGGTATTCTAATTTGAGGTGCGCGCGTGTGTGTAGTAACAACCAATAAGAGATCACCACAGATCATTGCCAAAATAGAAATCTGCTTACATTCAAAATCTCTCAAAATAATGAAATCATTTATCTGTGTTGGAACATCACACTTTTATGGCTGAGGACTACAGTTGACTTGCTAACTTGAGGACTGCAGTTTTCATGAACAGTTTTGCACTCAAGTTTCCATCAATGAATTATAACATCAACGAAACAGACTGCTGTTAATGTAAGAGTCATGTTGTTTGTTGCCCAAATGAGGATGGGTTCCCTTTTGAGTCTGGTTCCTCTCAAGGTTTCTTCATGTCGTCTGAGGGAGTTTTTCCTTGCCACGGTCTCCATAGGCTTGCTCACTGGGGATAGATTAAGGATAAAATATTCATGTTTTAAGTCATTCAAATTCTGTAAAGCTCCTTTTCGACAATGTTTATTGTTAAAAGCACTAGACAAATAAACTTGACTTGACTATGCAGTATGGAATTTGATTTTAGTAATTTCCAGGTCCGGATAAGTATGGAAAGAAAAATAGAGTATGGAAAGTATCTGTTTCCAGACCACTGCCCCCATTTTCTTTTCTAAAATATAAAATTAAACCAAAATGTTTTAAACCAGTGTGAGTTTGATGTTGAATTTAAGGAAGGCAAGATGTGTGCGTGATATGTCAGTTGATTTCTATGGCACCTTCCATTAGCACTTTTGGCTATGTCATATCTATGCAAAACTAAAACAATGAGCACAAATACGTACTGCAACACTACAAATGTAAGCATGGGTGTGAAAGTGAAAATTTTCTGATAGCTGGCAAGTTTTGCCAGTGCTGCGGGGCGACCCCCCCCCCAGACATGAATGATGACAAATAGTGGGTGTGTGTGTGCATTTGTCATGTGTGCGCGTGCGAGAGTGTATAGGTGTGGTCAGAAGTTTACATACAGTGACATGAATGTCATCTTGGATATGAATGTCATGGCAGTATTGGGCTTTCAGTGATTTTCTTTGAACTGTTCTTTTTCTGTGGCAGAATGTACAGCCTACATCTTTAATAAGAGAGAAAGAAAAAAAACAAAAACAAAAAAAAAAACACACACTAGAATTTGGTGCACAAGTTTTAATTGGGGGCCAAGCAGCGAAGCTGCGAAGGCACCCATAGTGATTCTATTGTTTCTTATTCTTATTGGGGGCCAAGCAGCGAAGCTGCGAAGGCACCCATAGTGTTTCTATTGTTTCTTAATGGGGGCCAAGCAACGAAGCTGCGAAGGCACCCATAGTGATTCTATTGTTTCTTATTCTTATTGGGGGCCAAGCAGCGAAGCTGCGAAGGCACCCATAGTGTTTCTATTGTTTCTTAATGGGGGCCAAGCAACAAAGCTGCAAAGGCACCCATAGTGATTCTATCGTTTCTTATTATTGGGGGCCAAGCAGTGAAGCTGCGAAGGCACCCATAGTGTTTCTACTGTTTCCTATTATTATTCAACCTTCTTCCGCCTATGCAAGTCTACGGCAGCCCATAGAACCGTCTGGTAAAAAGTTGTGAAATTTTGCCCACTGATTCTAGACAGTCTCAACATTACTCTCAGCAAATTTCAGGCCTCTCCTTTAAAACCTCTAGCGCCACCAACAGGTCAAAGTTGCAGGTACATTTCTGCTTGTAACTTTTGAACCGTTGGTCTGATTTTCAAAAACTTGTATCCCTGGAATCCTTGGGCCAAGATGAATCCAACGGATCCCAGGACGTCATTTTCCGCCCATACATTTCCCCACAATTTTGAATTTTGTCAAAATCAGTTAAAATGCTACTCCTCCCTCAATTTTTGACCAATTTCTCCCAAACTTGTTAGATAGCATAATTGGACCAAGCCGCATAAAAGTTATGCTCAGTGTTTTGAATTTCACAAGTGTTTGGCCGTGGCAGCCAATCAAATTTGGCTGCTCAGATGCGAAACAGGAAGTGTGCTCATATCGCTGCCGCCCTTTAGTGTATCTTAACGAAACTCGGTGGCTGTATGCCCCACCCCTCCACAAACGCCCACAAAAAATTTGGAATAAATTTGCCGCTAGGGGGCTCTATAACTAGGAAAAATTACTCTTGGCTCATCTCATGATGCGTTTTGGGTAGAAACAAAATTCCACCATCTCTGGAATCCTTCGGTCAAGACAAATCCATCGCACCCTATGCCGTCGTGTTCTGAGGTGAGGATTTTCCGCCATTTTGAATTTTGTTAAAATCAATGAAATTCTAATGGTAAGCCATAGAACTGACTGATGAGAGGTTGTGAAATTTGGCACACTGATTCTAGGCTGCCTCAAGGTTCATCTCAGCAAATTTCAGCTCACCACCTCAAACTCTCTAGTGCCACCAACAGGTCAACGTTGGAAGTACATTTCTGATTGTAACTTTTGAACCGTACATCCGATCATCAAAATCTTAGTATCTCTCGAGTCCTTCGGTCAACTCGAATCCAAATCGCCCTATTGCGTCATATTCCACCTGGTAGATTTTCCGCCATTTTGAATCTTGTTAAAATCACTTAAATTGCTACTCCTCCCTCAATTTTTGATCAATTTTTCCCAGACTTGGTACATGGCATCATTGGACGAAGCTGCACAAAAGTTATGCTCAGTGTATTGAAATTTAAAACTATTTGGCCGCAGCAGCCAATGAAACACGTCTGCAAAGACGCCAAACAGGAAGTGAGCTCCTATATCGGCAGCCTTCATCGGAATGTTTTCAAATTTTTCAGACAGAGTCTGGTCTATCCCAGGACTCGCCAGAAAAAAAAATCCAGATGCCCAGCTCAAACCCTCTAGCGCCACCAACAGGCCAAAATTTGAGGTACATTTCTGCTTGTAACTTTTGAACCGTATGCCCGATTGTCAAAAACTTGGTATCCCTAGAATCCTTGGGCCAAGTCGATTCCAACGCACCCCATGACGTCATGTACACCAGAACAGAATCTCCGCCATTTTGGATTTTGTGAAAATCAATAAAATGCTTCTCCTTCTGCAAATTTAGTCGGATTTTCCCAAAAAGTGGTCTGCCCCCACATTCTAGACAGTCTCATGATTGCCTTCAAGAAATTTTAGGTCCCCAGCCCCCACCCTCTAGCGCCCCCAGCAGGTGAAATTTTCAAGTACATTTCTGCTTGTAACTTTTGAACCGTACATCCGATTTTCAAAAACTTGGTATCCCTGGAATCCTTGGGCCATGGCGAATCCAACGCACCCTATGATGCCATTTGCTGCAGGATATTTTTCCCGCCATTATGAATTTTGTGAAAATCACTTAAAATGCTTCTCCTCCCTCAATTTTTGACCACTTTTTCCCCAGACTTGGTGCATAGGATAAGTGGACCAAGCCGCACAAAAGTTATGCTCAGTGTTTTGAATTTCGTAAGCATTTTGCCATGGCAGCCAATCAAATTTGGCTGCGCTGATGCGAAACAAGAAGTGTGGTCATATCTCGGCCGGCCTTTGGTGTACCTTAACAAAGCTTGGTAGCATTATGCCACACCCCTCCAAAAAGGGCCACAAAACATTGGGAACAAATTGGCCTCTAGGGGGTGCTATAACTAGGGAAAATGTCTTTTGGCTCATATCTTGATGCTTTTTGGCTAGAAACAAAATTCAATAATCTCTGGAATCCTTGGGTAAAGACGAATCCGTCGCCCCATCTGCTTGGCCCCCACATTGCTGCTTGCAGCTATATTTGGGGGCCAAGCAGGGAAACTGCAAAGGCACCCAGTGTTTCTACTGTTTCTTATTGGTGGCCAAGCAGCGAAGCTGCGAAGGCACCCATAGTGTTTCTATTGTTTCTTATTATTCAGTCCACTTCCGCCGCTGCAAGTCTATGGCAGCCCATAGAACCGTCTGGTAAAAAGTTGTGAAATTTTGCAGACTGATTCTGGACAATCTCACCATTACTTTCAGCAAATTTCAGGCCTCTCTTAAAAACTCTAGCGCCACCAACAGGTCAAATTTGCAGGTACATTTCTGCTTGTAACGTTTGAACCGTTGGTCCGATTTTCAAAAACTTGGCATCCCTGGAATCCTTGGGCCAAGACGAATCCAACGGACCCCATGACGTCATTTTCCGCCCATATAGTTTTCCCGCCATTTTGAATTTCGTCAAAATCAGTTAAAATGCTACTCCTCCCTCAATTTTTGACCAATTTCTCCCAAACTTGGTAAACACCATAATTGGACCAAGCCGCATAAAAGTTATGCTCAGTGTCTTCAATTTCACAAGCGTTTGGCCGTGGCAACCAATCAAATTTGGCTGCGCAGACACCAAACAGGAAGTGTGCTCATATCTCTGCCACCCTTTGGCGTAGCTTAACGGAACTTGGTGGCTGTATGCCCCATCCCTCCACAAACCCCCAGAAAAAAAAAATTGGAATAAATTTGCCGCTAGGGGGCGCTATAACTAGGAAAAATGACTTTTGGCTCGTATCTCACGATGCGTTTGGCGGAGAAACAAAATTCCACTATCGCTGGAATCCTTGGGTCAAGACAAATCCATCGCACCCTATGACGTCATGTTCTGAGTTGAGGATTTTCCGCCATTTTGAATTTTGTTAAAATCAATGAAATTCAATGCAAGCCATAGAACTGTCTGACGAGAGGTTGTGAAATTTGGCACACTGATTCTAGGCTGCCTCACGGTTCTTGTGAGCAAATTTCAGCTCAATACCTCAAACTCTCTAGCACCACCAACAGGTCAAAGTTGGAAGTACATTTCTGCTTGTTACTTTTGAACCCTACGTCCGATTGTCAAAATCTTAGTATCACTTGAGTCCTTCAGTCAAATCGAGTCCAAATCACCCCATCTCGTCATATTCCACCTGGTAGATTTTCCGCCATTTTGAATTTTGTTAAAATCACTTAAATTGCTACTCCTCCCTCAATTTTTGATCAATTTTTCCCAGACTTGTTACATGGCATCATTGGACGAAGCCGCACAAAAGTTATGCTCAGTGTTTTGAAATTCAAAACTATTTGGCCGCAGCAGCCAATGAAACGCGTCTGCAAAGACGGCAAACAGGAAGTCAGCTCATATCTCGGCAGCCTTCATAGGAATGTTTTCAAATTTTACGCACAGATTCTAGTCTATCCCAGGACTCACGACAAAAAAATCCAGATGCCCAACTCAAACCCTCTAGCGCCACCAACAGGTCAAAATTTGAGGTCCATTTCTGCTTGTAACTTTTGAACCGTACGCCCGATTATCAAAAACTTGGTATCCCTAGAATCCTTGGGCCAAGAGGATTCCAACGCACCCAATGAGGTCATGTAGACCATAATAGAATCTCCGCCATTTTGGGAAAATCAATAAAATGCTGCTCCTTCTGCAAATTTAGTTGGATCTTCCCAAAAATTGGTCTGCACCCACATTCTAGACAGTCTCATGATTGCCTTCAAGAAATTTTAGGTCCCCACCCCCAATCCTGTAGTGCCACCAGCAGGTGAAAGTTTCAAGTACATTTCTGCTTGTAACTTTTGAACCGTACATCTGATTTTCAAAAACTTGGCATCACTGGAATCCTTGGGCCATGGCGAATCCAACGCACCCTATGACGTCATTTGCTGCAGGAAATTTTTCCTGGCATTTTGAATTTTTTGAAAATCAATTAAAATGCTTCTCCCTCAATTTTTGACCAATTTTTCCCAGACTTGGTGCATAGGATAAGTGGACCAAGCCGCACAAAAATTATGCTCAGTGTTTTGAATTTTGTAAGCGTTTTACCATGGCAGCCAATCAAATTTGGCTGCACTGATGCGAAACAGGAAGTGTGGTCATATCTCGGCCGGCCTTTGGCATACCTTAATGAAACTTGGTTGAATTATGCCACACCAGTCCAAAAAGGTCCACAAAACATTTGGAACAAATTGGCTGCTAGGGGGCGCTATAACTAGGGAAAATGTCTTTTGGCTTATATCTCATGATGCTTTTTGGGTAGAAACAACATTCCACTATTTCTGGAATCCGTGGGTCAAGCCGAATCCATTGCGCCCTATGAAGTCATATTCTGCCTTGAGGATTTTCCGCCATTTTGAATTTCGTGAAAATCAATTAAAATGCTTCTCCTCCCTCAATTTTTCACCAATTTCTCCCACACTTGGTACATAGCAACTTTGGACTGAGCTGCACAAGGGCATTACCTGGCCCAAGAGCATTCTGCTGGCCTGACGACTAGGCTCATAAGCTGCTTGGCCCCCACATTGCTGCATGCAGCTATATTTGGGGGCCAAGCAGCGAAGCTGCGAAGGCACCCATAGTGATTCTATTGTTGGGGGCCAAGCAGCGAAGCTGCGAAGGCACCCATAGTGATTCTATTGTTTCTTGTTCTTCTTCTTATTATTATTGGGGCCCAAGCAGCGAAGCTGCAAAGGCACCCATAGTGATTCTATTGTTTCTTCTTCTTATTATTATTATTATTGGGGGCCAAGCAGCGAAGCAGCAAAGGCACCCATAGTGATTCTACTGTTTCCTATTATTATTGGGGGCCAAGCAGCGAAGCTGCGAAGGCACCCATAGTGATTCTATTGTTTCTTATTATTGGGGGCCAAGCAGCGAAGCTGCGAAGGCACCCATAGTGATTCTATTGTTTCTTCTTCTTATTATTATTATTGGGGGCCAAGCAGCGAAGCTGCGAAGGCCCCCATAGTGATTCTATTGTTTCTTATTGGGGGCCAAGCAGCGAAGCTGCGAAGGCACCCATAGTGATTCTATTGTTTCTTCTTATTGGGGGCCAAGCAACGAAGCTGCGAAGGCACCCATAGTGATTCTATTGTTTCTTATTATTATTATTATTATTATTGGGGGCCAAGCAGCAAAGCTGCGAAGGCACCCATAGTGATTCTATTGTTTCTTATTATTGGGGGCCAAGCAGCGAAGCTGCGAAGGCACCCATAGTGATTCTATTGTTTCTTCTTATTATTATTATTCAGTCCACTTCCGCCTCTGCAAGTCTATGGCAGCCCATAGAACCGTCTGGTAAAAAGTTGTGAAACTTGGCACACTGATTCTAGACAGTCTCACCATTCCTATCAGCAAATTTCAGGCCTCTACCTCGAACCCTCTAGCGCCACCAACAGGTCAAAGTCGCAGGTACATTTCTGCTTGTAACTTTTGAACCGTTGGTCTGATTTTCAAAAACTTGGTATCCCTGGAATCCTTGGGCCAAGACGAATCCAAAGCACCCCATGACGTCATTTTCCGCCCATATACTTTTCCCGCCATTTTGAATTTTGTGAAAATCAATTAAAATGTTTCAACTCCCTCAATTTTTTACCAATTTCTCCCAAACTTGGAAGATAGCATAAGTGGACCAACCTGCACAAAAGTTATACCCGGTGATTTGAATTTCGTAAGCGTTTGGCCGTGGCAGCCAATCAAATTTGGCTGCACAGACGCAAAACAGGAAGTGCACTCATATCTCGGCGGCCCTTTGGCCTATCTTGACGAAACTTGGTGGCTTTATGCGACACCCCTTCCCAAAGGCCCACAAAAAATTTGTACCAAAGTGGACGCTAGGGGGCGCTATAAATAGGAAAAATGACTTTTGGCTCATCTCTCATTATGCGTTTTGGCTAGAAACAAAATTCAACTATCTCTGGAATCCTTGCGTCAAGACGAATCCATCGCACCATATCACATCATATTCTGCCTTGAGGATTTTCCGCCATTTTGAATTTTGTTAAAATCAATGAAATTCTATGGCAACCCATAGAACCATCTGACGAGAGGTTGTGAAATTTGGCACACTGATTCTAGGCTCGCTCAAGGTTCTTGTCAGCAAATTTCAACTCACCTCAAACTCTCTAGCGCCACCAACAGGTCAAAGTTGGATGTACATTTCTGCTTGTTACTTTTGAACCGTATGGCTGATTGTCAAAATCTTAGGATTGCTGGAATCAATCGGTCATACCGAATCCAATGCACCCTATGGCATCATATTGCACCTGCTAGATTTTCCGCCATTTTGAATTTTGTTAAAATCATGTAAATTGTTACTTCTCCCTCAATTTTTGACCAAATTTGCCCAGACTTGGTTGATAGCATCAATGGACCAAACCGGACAAAAGTTATCCTCAGTCTTTTGAAATTTTTAAACTGGTTGGCCGCAGCAGCCAATGAAACTCAGCTGTGAAGACGTCAAACAGGAAGTGAGCTCATATCTCGGCAGCCCTTTGACATTTCTTAACCAAATTTGGTGGGATTATGCCCCACCCCTCCCCAAGGGGTCTTACCAAATTTGGTGCACATTGGCCATTAGGGGGCGCTATAACTATACAAAATATGTTTTGGCTCATATGTCATTGAGCTCAAATGTCAGCAGTCTTCTAGCCCACACACACACAGCTAGTACACTTGCAGTAATTTCAGCCATCACAGTCAATCGAATTTGATGGTGAAGCCACTGAACAGCAAATGACCTTGTATCTCAGTCAAACGATGGTATATCGACATGAAACTTCTTGTGGGTTCTCGTGACCATCTCTCTGGCCCAAATGCATTCTGCAAGCCTGACGACTAGGCTCATAGGGTGCTTGGCCCCCTCATTGCTGCTTGCAGCTATATTTGGGGGCCAAGCAGCGAAGCTGCGAAGGCACCCATAGTGATTCTATTGTTTCTTATTATTATTATTCAGTCCACTTCCGCCTCTGCAAGTCTATGGCAGCCCATAGAACCGTCTGGTAAAAAGTTGTGAAATTTGGCACACTGATTCTAGACAGTCTCAACATTACTCTCAGCAAATTTCAGGCCTCTACCTCAAACCCTCTAGCGCCACCAACAGGTCAAACTCGCAGGTACATTTCTGCTTGTAACTTTTGAACCGTTGGTCCAATTTTCAAAAACTTGGTATCCCTGTAATCCTTGGGCCAAGACGAATCCAACGCACCCCATGACGTCATTTTCCGCCCATATAGTTTTTCCGCCATTTTGAATTTTTTGGAAATCAATTAAAATGCTACTCCTCCCTCAATTTTTGACCAATTTCTCCCAAACTTGGAAGATAGCATAATTGGACCAACCTGCACAAAAGTTATACCCAGTATTTTGAATTTCCTAAGCGTTTGGCCGTGGCAGCCAATCAAAATCGGCTGCGCAGATGCAAAACAGGAAGTGCGCTCATATCTCGGCGGCCCTTTGGGCTATCTTGACAAAACTTGGTGGGATTATGCCCCACCCCTTTCCAAACGCCCACATAAAATTTGGAACAAATTGGCCGCTAGGCGGCGCTATAACTAGGAAAAATGTCTTTTGGCTCATATCTCATGATGCATTTTGGGTAGAAACAAAATTCAACTATCTCTGGAATCCATGGGTCAAGACGAATCCATCGCACCATATACCGTCATATTCTGCCTTGAGGATTTTCCGCCATTTTGAATTTTGTTAAAATCAATGAAATTCTATGGCAACCCATGGAACCGTCTGGTGAGAGGTTGAGAAATTTGGCACACTGATTCTAGGCTGCCTCAAGGTTCTTGTCAGCAAATTTCAGCTCACCACCTCAAACTCTCTAGCGCCACCAACAGGTCAAATTTGGAAGTACATTTCTGCTTGTTACTTTTAAACCTTAAGGCTGATTGTCAAAATCTTAGTATCGCTGGAATCCATCCGTCAAACCGAATCCAACGCACCCTATGGCATCATATTGCACCTGGGAGATTTTCCACCATTTTGAATTTTGTTAAAATCAATTAAATTGCTACTCCTCCCTCAGTTTTTGACCAAATTTGCCCAGACTTGGTTGATAGCATCATTGGACCAATCGGCACAAAAGATATCCTCACACTTTTGAAATTTTAAAAAATTTGGCAGCAGCAGCCAATGAAACTCAGATGCAACGACATCAAACAGGAAGTGAGCTCATATCTTGGCAGCCCTTTGACATTTCTTAACCAAACTTGGTGAGATTATGCCAGACCCCTCCCCAAGGGCCCATACCAACTTTGGTCCACATAGGCCATTAGGTGGCGCTATAACTATAAAAAGTGTACTCACACACACACACACCTAGTACACTT
>NC_083572.1:70614844-70617344 GCF_027579695.1 Neoarius graeffei
GCAGCCTAGAATCAGTGTGCCAAGTTTAAAAGCCTCTAGTCAGACGGTTCTATGCGTTGCCATAGAATTTCATTGATTTTAACAAAATTCAAAATGGCGGAAAATCCTCAAGTCAGAATATGACATCATATGGTGCAATGGATTCGTCTTGACCCAAGGATTCCTGACATAGTGGAATTTTGTTTCTAGCCAAAGCGCATCATGAGATATGAGCCAAAAGACATTTTTCCTAGTTATAGCGCCCCCTAGCAGCCAATTTGTTCCAAATTTTTTGCTGCCCTTTGGGGAGGGGTGTTGCATAAAGCCACCAAGTTTTGTTAAGATACGCCAAAGGTTGGCCGAGAAATGAGCACACTTCCTGTTTTGCATCTGCCACCCAATTTTGATTGGCTGCCACGGCCAAACGCTTAGGAAATTCTAAAAACCGGGTATGTTTCTTGTGCAGCTTCGTCCCCAGTTGCCATGTACCAAGTTTGGGAGAAATTGGTCAAAAATTGAGGGAGGAGAAGCATTTTAATTGATTTTCACATAATTCAAAATGGCGGAAAATCTCCTGGGTGGAATATGATGAGACAGGGTGCGTTGGATTCCTTTTGACGCAAGCATTCCAGCACTACTAAGATTTTGATGATCAGACGTATGGTTCAAAAGTAACAAGCAGAAATGTACCCGCGACTTTGACCTGTTGGTGGCGCTAGAGAGTTTGAGGTGCTGAGTTGAAATTTGGTGACAAGATCCTTGAGGCAGCCTAGAATCAGTGTGCCAAGTTTAAAAACCTCTAATCAGACAGTTATATGCGTTGCCATAGAATTTCATTGATTTTAACAAAATTCAAAATGGCGGAAAATCCCCAGGGCAGAAAGTGACGTCATAGGGTGCGATGGATTCGTTTTGAGCCAGAGATTCCTGACATAGTGGAATTTTGTTTCTAGCCCAAACGCATCATGAGATATGAGCCAAAAGACATTTTTGCTAGTTATAGCGTCCCCTAGCAGCCAATTTGTTCCAAATTTGTTGTTTCCCTTTGGGGAGGGGTGTTGCATAATGGCACCAAGTTTCATTAAGATACGCCAAAGGGTCGCCGAGATATGAGCACACTTCCTGTTTTGCGTCTTCGCAGCCAAATTTGATTGGCTGCCACGGCAAAACGCTTAAGAAATTCTAAAAACCGGGTATGTTTCCTGTGAAGCTTAGTCCAAAGTTGCGATTTACCAAGTTTGGGAGAAATTGTTCAAAAATTGAGGGAGGAGAAGCGTTTTAAGTGATTTTCACAAAATTCAAAATGGCGGGAAAACTATATGGGCGGAAAATGACGTCATGGGGTCCGTTGGATTCGTCTTGACCCAAGGACTCCAGGGATACCAGGTTTTTGAAAATCGGACCAATGGTTCAAAAGTTACAAGCAGAAATGTACCTGCAACTTTGACCTGTTGGTGGCGCTAAAGTGTTTGAGCTAGAGGCCTGAAATTCGCTGAGATTAATGTTGACACTGTCTAGAATCAGTGTGCAAAATTTCCCAACTTTTTACCAGACGGTTCTATGGGCTGCCATAGACTTGCAGAGGCGGAAGAACGTTGAATAATAATAATAAATATAGCTGCAAGCAGCAATGCGGGGCCAAGCAGCGTGACCCAGCCTAAGTTGCCATGGCAACAGAAAGAACTGACCAGGCAGATGGTCATAGGCACGCACAGAAAGTGTTTACAAGCAGAAATGTACCTCCAACCAGATGGTTAGAGGCATGCACGGCTTCACCGTCAAATTCGATTGACTGTGATGGCTGAAATTACTTCAAGTGTACTAGGTGTGTGTGTGTGTGTGTGTGTGTGCAAAAAGACTGCTGAGATATGAGCTCAATGATATATGAGCCAAAACACATTTTGGAAAGTTATAGCGCCCCCTAATGGCCAATGTGCAACAAATGTGGTATGGGCCCTTTTGGAGGGGTGGGGCACAATCCCACCAAGTTTGGTTTAGAAAGGTCAAAGGGCTGCCGAGATATGAGCACACTTCCGGTTTCGCATCTGCACCACCAAGTTTGATTGGGAGCCACGGCCAAACGCTTATGAAATTCGAAAAACCGGGTAAAATTTTTGTGCAGCTTAGTCAAAAGTTGCCATGTACCAAGTTTGGAAGGAATTGGTTAAAAATTGAGGGAGGAGAAGCATTTTAATTGATTTTCACATAATTCAAAATGGCGGAAAATATACAAGGCACAATATGACGCGATAGGGTGCGTTGGATTCGGGTTGACCCAAGGATTCAAGCGATACTAAGATTTTGACGATCAGGCCTATGGTTCAAAAGTAACAAGCAGAAATGTACCTGCGACTTTGACCCGTTGGTGGCGCTAGAGAGTTTGATGTGGTGAGTTGAAATTTGGTGACAAGAACCTTGAGACAGCCTAGAATCAGTGTGCCAAATTTGAATACCTCTCGTCTGACGGTTCTATGGGTTGCCATAGAATTTCATTGATTTTAACAAAATTCAAAATGGCGGA
>NC_083572.1:70624844-70627344 GCF_027579695.1 Neoarius graeffei
CTACTTATAGCGCCCCCTAGCTGCCAAGTTGTTCCAAGTTTTTTGGGGACCTTTCTGGTGGCGTCTGGCAAAAGGCCACCAAGTTTCATTAAGATCTGCCAAAGGGCGGCCGAGATGTGAGCACACATCCTCTTTTGCGTCTGAGGAGCCAAATTTGATTGGCTGCCACGGCCAAACGCTTATGAAATTCATAAATCCGTGTAAGATTCTTCTGCAGCTTCGTCCACAGTTACTATCTACCAAGCTTGGGAGAAATTGGTTAAAAACTGAGGGAGAAGAAGCATTTTAATAGATTTTCACATAATTCAAAATGGCGGAAAATCTACCAGGTGCAATATGACGAGACAGGGCGCGTTGGATTCGATGTCACCAAGGCATTCCAGAGATCCTATGATTTTGACGATCAGACGTATGGTTCAAAAGTAACAACCAGAAATGTACCTGCGAATTTGACCTGTTGGTGGCGCTCGAGAGTTTGAGGTGGTGAGTTGAAACTTGGCGACAAGACCCTTGAGGGAGCGTAGAATCAGGCTGCCAAATTTGAAAACCTCTAGTCATATGGTTCTATGGGTTGCCATCGAATTTGATTGATTTTAACAAAATTCAAAATGGTGGAAAAACCTCAAGTCAGAATATGACGTCATAGGGTGCGATGGATTCGTCTTGACGCATGGATTCCAGAGATAATGGAATTTTGTTTCTACCCAAAACGCATCATGAGATATGAGCCAAAAGACATTTTCCCAGTTATAGCGCCCCCTAGCAGCCAATTTGTTCCAAATTTTTTGCTGCCCTTTGGGGAGGCGTGGTGCATAATGCCACCAAGTTTCGTTAAGATACGCCAAAGGGTGGCCGAGAAATGAGCACACTTCCTGTTTTGCATCTGCCTTCCAATTTTGATTGGCTGCCACGGCCAAACGCTTAGGAAATTCTAAAAACCGGGTAAGTTTTGTATGCAGCTTAGTCCCCAGTTGCCATCTACCAAGTTTGGGAGAAATTGTTCAAAAATTGAGGGAGGAGAAGCATTTTAATTGATTTTCACATAATTCAAAATGGCGGAAAATCTACTGGGTGGAATATGACGAGACAGGGCGCGTTGGATTCCTTTTGCGCCAAGCATCCCAGCGATACTAAGAATTTGATGATCAGACGTATTGTTCAAAAGTAACATGCAGAAATGTACGTGATTTTGACCTGTTGGTGGCGCTAGAGAGTTTGAGGTGTTGAGTTGAAAGTTGGTGACATGATCCTTGAGGCAGCCTAGAATCAGTGTGCCAAGTTTAAAAACCTCTAGTCAGACGGTTCTATGCGTTGCCATAGAATTTCATTGATTTTAACAAAATTCAAAATGGCGGAAAATCCTCAAGGCAGAATATGACGTCATAGGTTGCGATGGATTCGTCTTCAGCCAAGAATTCCTGACATAGTGGAATTTTGTTTCTAGGCCAAACGCATCATGAGATATGAGCCAAAAGACATTTTTCCTAGTTATAGCGCCCCCTAGCGGCCAATTTGTTCCAACTTTTTTGTGGCCCTTTGAGAAGGGGTATCGCATAATCCCACCAAGTTTCTTTAAGATAGGCCAAAGGGCCGCCGAGAAATGAGCACACTTCCTGTTTCGCGTCTTTGCAGCCAAATTTGATTGGCTGCCACGGCCAAACGCTTGTGAAATTCAAATCACCGGGTATAACTTTTATGCAGGTTGGTCCAATTATGCTATCTTCCAAGTTTGGGAGAAATTGGTAAAAAATTGAGGGAGTTGAAACATTTTAATTGATTTTCACAAAATTCAAAATGGCGGGAAAAATATATGGGCGGAAATGACGTCATGGGGTGCGTTGGATTCGGCTTGTCCCAAGGATTCCAGGGATACCAAGTTTTTGAAAATCAGACCAACGGTTCAAAAGTTACAAGCAGAAATGTACCTGCGAATTTGACCTGTTGGTGGCGCTAGAGAGTTTGAGGTGGTGAGTTGAAACTTGGCGACAAGACCCTTGAGGGAGCGTAGAATCAGGCTGCCAAATTTGAAAACCTCTAGTCATATGGTTCTATGGGTTGCCATCGAATTTCATTGATTTTAACAAAATTCAAAATGGTGGAAAAACCTCAAGTCAGAATATGACGTCATAGGGTGCGATAGTTTCGACTTGACGCAAGGATTCCAGAGGCAGTGGAATTTTGTTTCTACCCAAAAGGCATCATGAGATATGAGCCAAAAGTCATTTTTCCTAGTTATAGCGCCCCCTAGCAGCCAATTTGTTCCAAATTTTTTGTGGCCCTTTTTGGATGGGTGGGGCATAATGCCACCAAGTTTCGTTAAGATACTCCAAAGGGCGGCCGAGATATGAGCACACTTCCTGTTTGGCATCTGCGCAGCCAAATTTGATTGGCTGCCACGGGCAAACGCTTGTGAAATTCAAATCACTGGGTATAACTTTTGTGCAGGTTGGTCCAATTATGCTATCTTCCAAGTTTGGGAGAAATTGGTAAAAAATTGAGG
>NC_083572.1:70644844-70647344 GCF_027579695.1 Neoarius graeffei
GCTCTTTGGGGAGGGGTGTTGCATAAAGTCACCAAGTTTCGTTAAGATACGCCAAAGGTTCGCCGAGAAATGAGCACACTTCCTGTCTTGCATCTGCCAGCCAAATTTGATTGGCTGCCACGGCCAAACGCTTAAGAAATTCTAAAAACCGGGTATGTTTCTTGTGCAGCTTAGTCCCCAGTTGCCATGTACCAAGTTTGGGAGAAATTCTTCAAAAATTGTGGGAGGAGAAGCATTTTAATTGATTTTCACATAATTCAAAATGGCGGAAAATCTCCTGGGTGGAATATGACGAGACAGGGCCGCTGGATTCGTGGTGACCCAAGTATTCCAGCGATACTAAGATTTTGATGATCAGACATATGGTTCAAAAGTAACAAGCAGAAGTGTACTTGCAACTTTGACCTGTTGGTGGCGCTAGAGAGTTTGAGGTGCTGAGTTGAAATTTGGTGACAAGATCCTTGAGGGAGCCTAGAATCAGTGTGCCAAGTTTAAAAACCTCTAGTCAGACGGTTCTATGCGTTGCCATAGAATTTCACTGATTTTAACAAAATTCAAAATGGCGGAAAATCCTCAAGGCAGAATATGACGTCATAGGGTGCGATGGATTCGTCTTGAGCCAAGGATTCCTGCCATAGTGGAATTTTGTTTCTAGCCAAAACGAGTCATGAGATATGAGCCAAAAGACATTTTTCCTAGTTATAGCGCCCCCTAGCAGCCAATTTGTTCCAAATTTTTTGGGGCCCTTTCGGGAGGGGTGCTGCATAAAGGCACCAAGTTTCGTTAAGATACGCCAAAGGGTGGCCGAGAAATGAGCACACTTCCTGTTTCGCATCTTTGCAGCCAAGTTTGATTGGCTGCCACGGCCAAACGCTTGTGAAATTCAAATCACCGGGTATAACTTTTGTGCAGGTTGGTCCAATTATGCTATCTTCCAAGTTTGGGAGAAATTGGTAAAAAATTGAGGGAGTTGAAACATTTTAATTGATTTTCACAAAATTCAAAATGGCGGGAAAAATATATGGGCGGGAAATGACGTCATGGGGTGCGTTGGATTCGTCTTGGCCCAAGGATTCCAGGGATACCAAGTTTTTGAAAATCAGACCAACGGTTCAAAAGTTACAAGCAGAAATGTACCTGGGACTTTGACCTGTTGGTGGCGCTAACGGGTTTGAGGTAGAGGCCTGAAATTTGGTGAGAGGAATGTTGAGAGTGTCTAGAATCAGTGTGCCAAACTTTTTACCAGACGGTTCTATGGGCTGCCATAGACTTGCAGAGGCGGAAGTGGACTGAATAATAATAATAATAATAATAATAATAATAATAAGAAACAATAGAATCACTATGGGTGCCTTCGCAGCTTTGCTGCTTGGCCCCCAATAATAATAAGAAACAATAGAATCACTATGGGTGCCTTCGCAGCTTCGCTGCTTGGCCCCCAAATATAGCTGCAAGCAGCAATGAGGGGGCCAAGCACCCTATGAGCCTAGTCGTCAGGCTCGCAGAATGCATTTGGGCCAGACAGATGGTCACAAGCACACACAAGAAGTTTCATGTCGATATACCATCGTTTGACTGAGATACAAGGTCATTTGTTGTTCGGCGGCTTCACCATCAAATTCGATTGACTGTGATGGCTGAAATTACTTCAAGTGTACTTTGTGTGTGTGTGTGTCTGTGTGTGTGTGTGTGCTAGAAGACTGCTGACATATGAGCTAAATGACATATGAGCCAAAATATATTTTGTATAGTTATAGCGCCCCCTAATGGCCAATGAGCACCAAATTTGGTATGACAGCTTGCGGAGGGGTGGGGCATAATCCCACCAAGTTTGGTTAAGAAATGTCAAAGGGCTGCCGAGATATGAGCTCACATCCTGTTTGACGTCTTCGCAGCTGAGTTTCATTGGCTGCTGCGGCCAAAAAGTTTAAAAATTTCAAAAGACTGAGGATAACTTTTATGCAACTTGGTCCAATGATGCTATCAACCAAGTCTGGGCAAATATGGTCAGAAATTGAGGGAGGAGTAGCAATTTACATGATTTTAACAAAATTCAAAATGGCGGAAAATCTACCAGGTGCAATATGACGAGATAGGATACGTTGGATTCGGTTTGACCGATGGATTCCAGCAATACTAAGATTTTGACAATCAGCCGTACGCTTCAAAAGTAACAAGCAGAAATGTACTTCCAACTTTGACCTGTTGGTGGCGCTAGAGAGTTTGAGGTGGTGAGTTGAAATTTGCTGACAAGAACCTTGAGGCAGCCTAGAATCAGTGTGCCCAATTGGAAAACCTCTAGTCAGATGGTTCTATGGGTTGCCATAGAATTTCATTGATTTTAACAAAATTCAAAATGGCGGAAAATCCTCAAGGCAGAATATGATGTGATATGGTGCGATGGATTCGTCTTGACCCATGGATTCCAGAGATAGTTAAATTTTCTTTCTAGCCAAAACGCATCATGAGATATGAGCCAAAAGTCATTTTTCCTAGTTAT
>NC_083572.1:70659844-70667344 GCF_027579695.1 Neoarius graeffei
AGGGAGCCTAGAATCATTCTGAAAAATTTGAAAACCTCTAGTCATACGGTTCTATGGGTTGCCATCTAATTTCATTGATTTTAACAAATTTCAAAATGGCGGAAAATCCTCAAGGCAGAATATGACGGCATAGGGTGCGATGCATTCGTCTTGACCCATGGATTCCAGAGATAGTAGAATTTTGTTTCTACCCAAAACGCATCATGAGATATGAGCCAAAAGACATTTTTCCTAGTTATAGCGCCCCCTAGCAGCCAATTTGTTCCAAATTTTTTGCTGCCCTTTGGGGAGGGGTGCTGCATAAGGCCACCAAGTTTTTTTAAGATAGGCCAAAGGGTGGCCGAGAAATGAGCACACTTCCTGTTTTGCATCTGCAAGCCAAATTTGATTGGCTGCCACAGCCAAACGCTTAGGAAATTCTAATTACCGGGTAAGTTTCTTGTGCAGATTAGTCCCCAGTTGCCATCTACCAAGTTTGGGAGAAATTGTTCAAAAATTGAGGGAGGAGAAGCATTTTAATTGATTTTCACATAATTCAAAATGGCGGAAAATCTACTAGGTGTGATATGACGAGACAGGGTGCGTTGTAGTCGGTCTGACCCAAGCATTCCAGCGATACTAAGATTTTGATGATCAGACGTATGGTTCAAAAGTAACAAGCAGAAATGTACCTGCGACTTTGACCTGTTGGTGGCGCTAGAGAGTTTGAGGTGGTGAGTTGAAATTTGGTGACAAGATCCTTGAGGCAGCCTAGAATCAGTGTGCCAAGTTTAAAAACCTCTAGTCAGATGGTTCTATGTGTTGCCATAGAATTTCATTGATTTTAACAAAATTCAAAATGGCGGAAAATCCTCAAGGCAGAATATGACGTCATAGGATGCGATGGATTCGTCTTGACCCATGGATTCCAGATATAGTTGAATTTTCTTTCTAGCCAAAACGCATCATGAGATATGAGCCAAAAGATATTTTTCCTAGTTATAGCGCCCCCTAGCGTCCAATTTGGGCCAAATTTTTTGTGGCCCTTTGGGAAGGGGTTTCGCATAATGCCACCAAGTTTCGTCAAGAGAGGCCAAAGGGCCACCGAGATATGAGTGCACTTCCTGTTTTGCATCTGCGCAGCCAAATTTGATTGGCTGCCACGGCCAAACGCTTATGAAATTCAAATCACCGGGTATAACTTTTGTGCAGGTTGGTCCAATTATGCTATCTTCCAAGTTTGGCAGAAATTGGTAAAAAATTGAGGGAGTTGAAACATTTTAATTGATTTTCACAAAATTCAAAATGGCGGGAAAAGTATATGGGCGGTAAATGACGTCATGGGGTGCGTTGGATTCGTCTTGGCCCAAGGATTCCAGGGATACCAAGGTTTTGAAAATCAGACCAACGGTTCAAAAGTTACAAGCAGAAATGTATCTGCAACTTTGACCTGTTGGTGGCGCTAGAGGCTTTGAGATAGAGGCCTGAAATTTGCTGAGAGGAATGTTGAGACTGTCTAGAATCAGTGTGCCAAATTTCAAAACTTTTTACCAGACGGTTCTATGGGCTGCCATAGACTTGCAGAGGCGGAAGTGGACTGAATAATAATAATAATAATAATAATAAATATAGCTGCAAGCAGCAATGTGGGGGCCAAGCAGCATATGAGACGAGATGTCAGGCCAGTAGAAGGCATTTGCGCCATGTAATGCCCTTGTGCAGCCTAGTGCAAAGTTGCGATGTACCAAGTTTGGGAGAAATTGGTCAAAAATTGAGGTAGGAGAAGCATTTTAATTGATTTTCACGAAATTCAAAATGGCGGAAAATCCTCAAGTCTGAATATGACCTCATAGGTTGTGATGGATTCGGCTTGACCCAAGGATTCCAGCGATAGTGGAATTTTGTTTCTACCCAAAACGCATCATGAGATATGAGCAAAAAGACATTTTTCCTTGTTATAGCGCCCCCTTGCCGCCAATGTGTTCCAAATTTGTTGGGGCCCTTTTTGGAGAGGTCTTGCACAATGCCACCAAGTTTCATTTAGATACGCCAAAGGGCGGCCGAGATATGAGCACACTTCCTGGTTCGCATATGCTCAGCCAAATTTGATTGGTTGCCACGGCCAAACGTTTATGAAATTCAAAAATCCATGTAAGCTACTTGTGTAGGCTCCTCCAGAGTTGCTATCTACCAAGTTTGGGAGAAATTGGTCAAAAACTGAGGGAGGAGAAGCATTTTAATTGATTTTCACATAATTCAAAATGCCGGAAAATCTACTGGGTAGAATATGACGAGACAGGGCGCGTTGGATTCCTTGTGACCCAAGCATTCTAGAGATACTAAGATTTTGATGATCAGACGAATGTTTCAAAAGTAACAAGCAGAAATGTACCTGCGACTTTGACCTGTTGGTGGCGCTAGAGTTTTTGAGGTGCTGAGTTGAAATTTGGTGACAAGATCCTTGAGGCAGCCTAGAATCAGTATGCCAAATTTAAAAACCTCTAGTCAGACGGTTCTATGCGTTGCCATTGAATTTCATTGATTTTAACAAAATTCAAAATGGCGGAAAATCCTCAAGGCAGAATATGACGTCATAGGGTGCGATGAGTTCGTCTTGAGCCAAGGATTCCTGACATAGTGGAATTTTGTTTCTAGCCAAAACGCATCATGAGATATGAGCCTAAAGACATTTTTCCTAGTTATAGCGCCCCCTAGCAGCCAATTTGTTCCAATTTTTTTGCTGCCCTTTGGGGAGGGGTGCTGCATAAAGCCACCCAGTTTCGTTAAGATACGCCAAAGGGTGGCTGAGAAATGAGCAAACTTCCTGTTTTGCATATGCCAGCCAAATTTGATTGGCTGCCACGGCCAAACGCTTAAGAAATTCTAAAAACCGGGCATATTTCTTGTGCAGCTTAGGCCCCAGTTGCCATCTACCAAGTTTGGGAGAAATTTTCCAAAAATTGAGGGAGGAGAAGCATTTTAATTGATTTTCACATAATTCAAAATGGCGGAAAATCTACTGGGTGGAATATGAGGAGACAGGGCCCATTGGATTCCTTTTGACCCAAGCATTCCAGCCACACTAAGAATTTGATGATCAGACGTATGGTTCAAAAGTAACAAGCAGAAATGTACCTGCAATTTTGACCTGTTGGTGGCGCTAGAGAGTTTGAGGTGCTGAGTTGAAATTTGGTGACAAGATCCTTGAGGGAGCCTAGAATCAGTGTGCCAAGTTTAAAAACCTCTAGTCAGACGGTTCTATGCATTGCCATAGAATTTCATTGATTTTAACAAAATTCAAAATGGTGGAAAATCCTCAAGGCAGAATATGACGTCATAGGGTGCGGTGGATTCGGCTTGAGCCAAGGATTCCTGAGATAGTGGAATTTTGTTTCTAGGCAAAACGCATCATGAGATATGAGCCAAAAGACATTTTTCCTAGTTATAGCGCCCCCTAGCAGCCAATTTGCTCCAAATTTTTTGCTGCCCTTTGGGGAGGGGTGTTGCATAAAGCCACCAAGTTTCGTTAAGATACGCCAAAGGTTCGCCGAGAAATGAGCACACTTCCTGTCTTGCATCTGCCAGCCAAATTTGATTGGCTGCCACGGCCAAACGCTTAAGAAATTCTAAAAACCGGGTATGTTTCTTGTGCAGCTTAGTCCCCAGTTGCCATGTACCAAGTTTGGGAGAAATTCTTCAAAAATTGTGGGAGGAGAAGCATTTTAATTGATTTTCACATAATTCAAAATGGCGGAAAATCTCCTGGGTGGAATAGGACGAGACAGGGCCCCTGGATTCGTGGTGACCCAAGGATTCCAGCGATACTAAGATTTTGATGATCAGATGTATGGTTCAAAAGTAACAAGCAGCAGTGTACTTGCAACTTTGACCTGTTGGTGGCGCTAGAGAGTTTGAGGTGCTGAGTTGAAATTTGGTGACAAGATCCTTGAGGGAGCCTAGAATCAGTGTGCCAAGTTTAAAAACCTCTAGTCAGACGGTTCTATGCGTTGCCATAGAATTTCACTGATTTTAACAAAATTCAAAATGGCGGAAAATCCTCAAGGCAGAATATGACGTCATAGGGTGCGATGGATTCGTGTTGAGCCAAGGATTCCTGCCATAGTGGAATTTTGTTTCTAGCCAAAACGAGTCATGAGATATGAGCCAAAAGACATTTTTCCTAGTTATAGCGCCCCCTAGCAGCCAATTTGTTCCAAATTTTTTGGGGCCCTTTCGGGAGGGGTGCTGCATAAAGGCACCAAGTTTCGTTAAGATACGCCAAAGGGTGGCCGAGAAATGAGCACACTTCCTGTTTCGCATCTTTGCAGCCAAGTTTGATTGGCTGCCACGGCCAAACGCTTGTGAAATTCAAATCACCGGGTATAACTTTTGTGCAGGTTGGTCCAATTATGCTATCTTCCAAGATTGGGAGAAATTGGTAAAAAATTGAGGGAGTTGAAACATTTTAATTGATTTTCACAAAATTCAAAATGGCGGGAAAAATATATGGGCGGGAAATGACGTCATGGGGTGCTTTGGATTCGTCTTGGCCCAAGGATTCCAGCAATACCAAGTTTTTGAAAATCAGACCAACGGTTCAAAAGTTACAAGCAGAAATGTACCTGGGACTTTGACCTGTTGGTGGCGCTAACGGGTTTGAGGTAGAGGCCTGAAATTTGGTGAGAGGAATGTTGAGAGTGTCTAGAATCAGTGTGCCAAATTTCACAACTTTTTACCAGACGGTTCTATGGGCTGCCATAGACTTGCAGAGGCGGAAGTGGACTGAATAATAATAATAATAATAATAATAATAATAATAATAATAATAAGAAACAATAGAATCACTATGGGTGCCTTCGCAGCTTTGCTGCTTGGCCCCCAATAATAATAATAAATATAGCTGCAAGCAGCAATGAGGGGGCCAAGCAAGCTATGAGCCTAGTCGTCAGGCTCGCAGAATGCATTTGGGCCAGACAGATGGTCACGAGCACACACAAGAAGTTTCATGTCAATATACCATCGTTTGACTGAGATACAAGGTCATTTGTTGTTCGGCGGCTTCATCATCAAATTCGATTGACTGTGATGGCTGAAATTACTTCAAGTGTACTTGGTGTGTATGTGTGTGTGTGTGTGTGTGTGTGCTAGAAGACTGCTGACATATGAGCTCAATGACATATGAGCCAAAATATATTTTGTATAGTTATAGCGCCCCCTAATGGCCAATGTGCACCAAATTTGGTAGGAGAGCTTGCGGAGGGGTGGGGCATAATCCCACCAAGGTTGGTTAAGAAATGTCAAAGGGCTGCCGAGATATGAGCTCACATCCTGTTTGACATCTTCGCAGCTGAGTTTCATTGGCTGCTGCGGCCAAACAGTTTAAAAATTTCAAAAGACTGAGGATAAATTTTGTGCGGCTTGGTGCAATGATGCTATCAACCAAGTCTGGGCAAATTTGGTCAAAAATTGAGGGAGGAGTAGCAATTTACATGATTTTAACAAATTTCAAAATGGCGGAAAATCTACCAGGTGCAATATGACGAGATAGGATAGGTTGGATTCGGTTTTACCGATGGATTCCAGCAATACTAAGATTTTGACAATCAGCCGTACAGTTCAAAAGTAACAAGCAGAAATGTACTTCCAACTTTGTCCTGTTGGTGGCGCTAGAGAGTTTGAGGCGGTGAGTTGAAATTTGCTGACAAGAACCTTGAGCGAGCCTAGAATCAGTGTGCCAAATTTCTCAACCTCTCGTCTGACGGTTCTATGGGTTGCCATAGAATTTCATTGATTTTAACAAAATTCAAAATGGCGGAAAATCCTCAAGGCTGAATATGACGTGATAGGGTGCGATGGATTCGGCTTGAACCAAGGATTCCAGAGATCGTGGAATTTTGTTTTTAGCCCAAACGCATCATGAGATATGAGCCAAAATTCATTTTTGCTAGTTATAGCGCCCCCTAGCGGCCAAGTTGGTCCACGTTTTTTGGGGACCTTTCTGGTGGTGTCTGTCATAATGCCACCAAGTTTCGTTAAGATCTGCCAAAGGGCGGCCGAGATGTGAGCACACATCCTCTTTCGCGTCTGTGCAGCCAAATTTGATTGGCTGCCACAGCCAAACGCTTATGAAATTCGAAAATCCGTGTAAGATTCTTGTGCAGTTTCCTCCACCGTTGCTATGGACCAAATTTGGGAGAAAATGGTCAAAAACTGAGGGAGGAGTAGCATTTTAATTGATTTTCACATAATTCAAAATGGCGGAAAATCTACCAGGTGCAATATGACGAAACAGGGCGCGTTGGATTCATTTTGACCCAAGCATTCCAGAGATACTAAGCTTTTGACAATCAGACGTATGGTTCAAAAGTAACAACCAGAAATGTACCTGCGAATTTGACCTGTTGGTGGCGCTAGAGAGTTTGAGGTGGTGAGTTGAAATTTGGTCACAAGACCCTTGAGGGTGCCTAGAATCAGTCTGCCAAATTTGAAAACCTCTAGTCATACGGTTCTATGGGTTGCCATCGAATTTCTTTGATTTTAACAAAATTCAAAATGGCGGAAAATCCTCAAGTCAGAATATGACGGCATAGGGTGCGATGCATTCGTCTTGACCCATGGATTCCAGAGATAGTGGAATTTTGTTTCTACCCAAAACGCATCATGAGATATGAGCCAAAAGACATTTTTCCTAGTTATAGCGCCCCCTAGCAGCCAATTTGTTCAAAATTTTTTGTTGCCCTTTGGGGAGGGGTGCTGCATAAAGCCACCAAGTTTCGTTAAGATAGGCCAAAGGGTGGCCGAGAAATGAGCACACTTCCTGTTTTGCATCTGCAAGCCAAATTTGATTGGCTGCCACAGCCAAACGCTTAGGAAATTCTAATTACCGGGTAAGATTCTTGTGCAGATTAGTCCCCAGTTGCCATCTACCAAGCTTGGGAGAAATTGTTCAAAAATTGAGGGAGGAGAAGCATTTTAATTGATTTTCACATAATTCAAAATGGCGGAAAATCTACTGGGTGGAATATGACGAGACAGGGCGCGTTGGAGTCGCTGTGACACAAGCATTCCAGCGATACTAAGATTTTGATGATCAGACGTATGGTTCAAAAGTAACAAGCAGAAATGTACCTGCAACTTTGACCTGTTGGTGGTGCTAGAGAGTTTGAGGTGGTGAGTTGAAATTTGGTGACAAGATCCTTGAGGCAGCCTAGAATCAGTTTGCCAAGTTTAAAAACCTCTAGTCAGATGGTTCTATGCGTTGCCATAGAATTTCATTGATTTTAACAAAATTCAAAATGGCGGAAAATCCTCAAGGCAGAATATGACGTCATAGGGTGCGATGGATTCGTCTTGACCCATGGATTCCAGAGATAGTTGAATTTTCTTTCTAGCCAAAACGCATCATGAGATATGAGCCAAAAGGCATTTTTCCTAGTTATAGCGCCCCCTAGCGTCCAATTTGGTCCAAATTTGTTGTGGCCCTTTGGGAAGGGGTTTTGCATAATGCCACCAAGTTTCGTC
>NC_083572.1:70669844-70672344 GCF_027579695.1 Neoarius graeffei
ATTCGTTTTGAGCCAGAGATTCCTGACATAGTGGAATTTTGTTTCTAGCCCAAACGCATCATGAGATATGAGCCAAAAGACATTTTTGCTAGTTATAGCGCCCCCTAGCAGCCAATTTGTTCCAAATTTGTTGTTTCCCTTTGGGGAGGGGTGTTGCATAATGGCACCAAGTTTCATTAAGATACGCCAAAGGGTCGCCGAGATATGAGCACACTTCCTGTTTTGCGTCTTCGCAGCCAAATTTGATTGGCTGCCACGGCCAAACGCTTAAGAAATTCTAAAAACCGGGTATGTTTCCTGTGAAGCTTAGTCCAAAGTTGCGATTTACCAAGTTTGGGAGAAATTGTTCAAAAATTGAGGGAGGAGAAGCGTTTTAAGTGATTTTCACAAAATTCAAAATGGCGGGAAAACTATATGGGCCGAAAATGACGTCATGGGGTCCGTTGGATTCGTCTTGACCCAAGGACTCCAGGGATACCAGGTTTTTGAAAATCGGACCAACGGTTCAAAAGTTACAAGCAGAAATGTACCTGCAACTTTGACCTGTTGGTGGCGCTAAAGTGTTTGAGCTAGAGGCCTGAAATTCGCTGAGATTAATGTTGACACTGTCTAGAATCAGTGTGCAAAATTTCCCAACTTTTTACCAGACGGTTCTATGGGCTGCCATAGACTTGCAGAGGCGGAAGAACGTTGAATAATAATAATAATAATAATAATAATAAATATAGCTGCAAGCAGCAATGTGGGGGCCAAGCAAGATATGACGCCATAGGGAGCGTTGGATTCGTTTTGACTGAAGGATTCCAGCGATACTAAGATTTTGACGATCAGACGTACGGTTCAAAAGTAACAAGCAGAAATGTACTTCCATCTTTGACCTGTTGGTGGCAGTAGCTGCCTTGAGGATTTTCGTAGCAGTCACAGTTGCTGGAGCTGAGCTGCACTGTTTGAATGTGTGACTTGCCATGAAGCTACAAGCCTGTGTCTCTCTGAGAGGGAGCAGCCCCTCCCTCCCGTGTGTGTGTGTGTGTGTGAGAGCGAGCAGCCCCTCCCCCACCCGCGCACTGTGAGCAGAGAAGCACACAAAAAGGGCAGTTTTTCCTCAGGGGGGACCCCCCAAACAACGGGGATTTACACGAAAACGGAAGGAGATAGTCACAAAATTCTTTCACAATGAGTGCCACAAGGGTCTCCTGAACACACTGATGTAATTTTTTTGTCTGTAATGTAAAAAATGAGGACATTAGAGCGAGTTAAAAACGAGTGACTTTTCTGCCACGTTTATAATGGGAGTCTATGGGGAAGCGCGCCTGTCCTCTCCTTACTTTCAGGCTTCTCATTCAAAAACTCTAAATCCTATCGTGTAGCTAGACACATTGTGTGAATCAGGACAAGTGTGGCTACTACTTTTGAGAAAATTGTGTGTGTAGAGTGAGAAATGTGGCTGAAATCACAGTTTAAAGGAGAAAGTTTGAGCTTTTTTTTCAGGCTGTCTACACTCTAAATTCCTGAGCTCCACTGGTGTGTAACGCAATAGACACCCATTATAAAGCCTGATTTTTGTCCAGGCACCCACACAGAGTTTGAGCTGGGACTGATCCAAAAGTAGAGACCCTAGCAAAAAAGTTGAATGGCAGATCCACAGAGGAGAAGTTTTCCTACGTTTTGAAGTTTGAATCATGTCTCTAGGTCAAAGCATGCCATAGCAGTGGAGGATTGAAAAAGTGGCTTTTTTAAAATTAATTCCATAGAAAATGAATGGGAAATTTTGGACGATATTTTTTCCTAGTTATAGCGCCCCCTAGTGGCCAATTTGTTCCAAAATTTTTTTGGACCTTTTTGGAGGGGTGGGGCATCATGCCACCAAGTATTGTTAAGATACGCCAAAGGGCGGCCGAGATATGAGCACACTTCCTGTTTCGCGTCTGCACAGCCAATTTTGATTGGCTGCCACGGCCAAACCCTTATGAAATTCAAAACATCGGGTAAACGCCTTGTGCAGTTTAGTCCAAAGTTGCTATGTACCAAGTTTGGGGAAAATTGTTCAAAAATTGAGGGAGGAGAAGCATTTTAATTGATTTAAAAAAAATTAAAAATGGCGGAAAATCTACCGGGTGGAATATGACGCCATAGGGCATGTTGGATTCGTTTTGACCGAAGGATTCCACAGATACTAAGAGTTTGACAATCAGCCGTATGGTTCAAAAGTAACAAGCAGAAATGTACTTTCAACTTTGACCTGTTGGTGGCACTAGAGAACTTGAGGTGGCGAGTTGAAATTTGCTGACAAGGACCTTGAGGCAGCCTAGAATCAGTGTGCCAAATTTCACAACCTCTCGTCAGACGGTTCTATGGGCTGCCATAGAATTTCATTGATTTTAACAAAATTCAAAATGGCGGAAAATCCTCAAGGCAGAATATGACATCATAGGGTGCAATGGATTCGACTTGACCCAAGGATTCCAGCGATAGTGGAATTTTGTTTCTACCCAAAACGCAT
>NC_083572.1:70677344-70679844 GCF_027579695.1 Neoarius graeffei
CAGAGATACTAAGCTTTTGACGATCAGACGTATGGTTCAAAAGTAACAACCAGAAATGTACCTGCGAATTTGACCTGTTGGTGGCGCTAGAGAGTTTGAGGTGGTGAGTTGAAATTTGGTCACAAGACCCTTGAGGGTGCCTAGAATCAGTCTGCCAAATTTGAAAACCTCTAGTCATACGGTTCTATGGGTTGCCATCGAATTCCTTTGATTTTAACAAAATTCAAAATGGCGGAAAATCCTCAAGTCAGAATATGACGGCATAGGGTGCGATGCATTCGTCTTGACCCATGGATTCCACAGATAGTGGAATTTTGTTTCTACCCAAAACGCATCATGAGATATGAGCCAAAAGACATTTTTCCTAGTTATAGCGCCCCCTAGCAGCCAATTTGTTCCAAATTTTTTGTTGCCCTTTGGGGAGGGGTGCTGCATAAAGCCACCAAGTTTCGTTAAGATAGGCCAAAGGGTGGCCGAGAAATGAGCACACTTCCTGTTTTGCATCTGCAAGCCAAATTTGATTGGCTGCCACAGCCAAACGCTTAGGAAATTCTAATTACCGGGTAAGATTCTTGTGCAGATTAGTCCCCAGTTGCCATCTACCAAGCTTGGGAGAAATTGTTCAAAAATTGAGGGAGGAGAAGCATTTTAATTGATTTTCACATAATTCAAAATGGCGGAAAATCTACTGGGTGGAATATGACGAGACAGGGCGCGTTGGAGTCGCTGTGACACAAGCATTCGAGCGATACTAAGATTTTGATGATCAGACGTATGGTTCAAAAGTAACAAGCAGAAATGTACCTGCAACTTTGACCTGTTGGTGGCGCTAGAGAGTTTGAGGTGGTGAGTTGAAATTTGGTGACAAGATCCTTGAGGCAGCCTAGAATCAGTTTGCCAAGTTTAAAAACCTCTAGTCAGATGGTTCTATGCGTTGCCATAGAATTTCATTGATTTTAACAAAATTCAAAATGGCGGAAAATCCTCAAGGCAGAATATGACGTCATAGGGTGCGATGGATTCGTCTTGACCCATGGATTCCAGAGATAGTTGAATTTTCTTTCTAGCCAAAACGCATCATGAGATATGAGCCAAAAGGCATTTTTCCTAGTTATAGCGCCCCCTAGCGTCCAATTTGGTCCAAATTTGTTGTGGCCCTTTGGGAAGGGGTTTTGCATAATGCCACCAAGTTTCGTCAAGATTGGCCAAAGGGCCACCGAGATATGAGTGCACTTCCTGTTTTGCGTCTGCGCAGCCAAATTTGATTGGCTGCCACGGCCAAACGCTTGTGAAATTCAAATCACCGGGTATAACTTTTGTGCAGGTTAGTCCAATTATGCTATCTTCCAAGTTTGGGAGAAATTGGTAAAAAATTGAGGGAGTTGAAACATTTTAATTGATTTTCACAAAATTCAAAATGGCGGGAAAAGTATATGGCGGAAAATGACGTGATGGGGTGCCTTGGATTCGTCTTGGCCCAAGGATTCCAAGGATACCAAGTTTTTGAAAATCAGACCAACGGTTCAAAAGTTACAAGCAGAAATGTACCTGCGACTTTGAGCTGTTGGTGGCGCTAGAGGGTTTGAGGTAGAGGCCTGAAATTTGCTGAGAGGAATGTTGAGAGTGTCTAGAATCAGTGTGCCAAATTTCACAACTTTTTACCAGACGGTTCTATGGGCTGCCATAGACTTGCAGAGGCGGAAGTGGACTGAATAATAATAATAATAATAATAATAATAATAAGAAACAATAGAATCACTATGGGTGCCTTCGCAGCTTCGCTGCTTGGCCCCCAATAATAATAATAATAATAATAAATATAGCTGCAAGCAGCAATGTGGGGGCCAAGCAGCATATGAGACGAGATGTCAGGCCAGTAGAAGGCATTTGCGCCATGTAATGCCCTTGTGCAGCCTAGTGCAAAGTTGCGATGTACCAAGTTTGGGAGAAATTGGTCAAAAATTGAGGTAGGAGAAGCATTTTAATTGATTTTCACGAAATTCAAAATGGCGGAAAATCCTCAAGTCTGAATATGACCTCATAGGTTGTGATGGATTCGGCTTGACCCAAGGATTCCAGCGATAGTGGAATTTTGTTTCTACCCAAAACGCATCATGAGATATGAGCAAAAAGACATTTTTCCTTGTTATAGCGCCCCCTTGCCGCCAATGTGTTCCAAATTTGTTGGGGCCCTTTTTGGAGAGGTCTTGCACACTGCCACCAAGTTTCATTTAGATACGCCAAAGGGCGGCCGAGATATGAGCACACTTCCTGGTTCGCATATGCTCAGCCAAATTTGATTGGTTGCCACGGCCAAACGTTTATGAAATTCAAAAATCCGTGGAAGATACTTGTGTAGGCTCCTCGATAGTTGCTATCTACCAAGTTTGGGAGAAATTGGTCAAAAACTGAGGGAGGAGAAGCATTTTAATTGATTTTCACATAATTCAAAATGCCGGAAAATCTACTGGGTAGAATATGACGAGACAGGGCGCGTTGG
>NC_083572.1:70689844-70702344 GCF_027579695.1 Neoarius graeffei
CCCAGTTGCCATGTACCACGATTGGGAGAAATTTTCCAAAAATTGAGGGAGGAGAAGCATTTTAATTGATTTTCACATAATTCAAAATGGCGGAAAATCTACTGGGTGGAATATGAGGAGACAGGGCCCATTGCATTCCTTTTGACCCAAGCATTCCAGCCACACTAAGAATTTGATGATCAGACGTATGGTTCAAAAGTAACAAGCAGAAATGTACCTGCAATTTTGACCTGTTGGTGGCGCTAGAGAGTTTGAGGTGCTGAGTTGAAATTTGGTGACAAGATCCTTGAGGCAGCCTAGAATCAGTGGGCCAAGTTTAAAAACCTCTAGTCAGACGGTTCTATGCATTGCCATAGAATTTCATTGATTTTAACAAAATTCAAAATGGTGGAAAATCCTCAAGGCAGAATATGACGTCATAGGGTGCGGTGGATTCGGCTTGAGCCAAGGATTCCTGACATAGTGGAATTTTGTTTCTAGGCAAAACGCATCATGAGATATGAGCCAAAAGACATTTTTCCTAGTTATAGCGCCCCCTAGCAGCCAATTTGTTCCAAATTTTTTGCTGCCCTTTGGGGAGGGGTGTTGCATAAAGCCACCAAGTTTCGTTAAGATAGGCCAAAGGTTCGCCGAGAAATGAGCACACTTCCTGTCTTGCATCTGCCAGCCAAATTTGATTGGCTGCCACGGCCAAACGCTTAAGAAATTCTAAAAACCGGGTATGTTTCTTGTGCAGCTTAGTCCCCAGTTGCCATGTACCAAGTTTGGGAGAAATTCTTCAAAAATTGTGGGAGGAGAAGCATTTTAATTGATTTTCACATAATTCAAAATGGCGGAAAATCTCCTGGGTGGAATATGACGAGACAGGGCCCCTGGATTCGTGGTGACCCAAGTATTCCAGCGATACTAAGATTTTGATGATCAGTCGTATGGTTCAAAAGTAACAAGCAGAAGTGTACTTGCAACTTTGACCTGTTGGTGGCGCTAGAGAGTTTGAGGTGCTGAGTTGAAATTTGGTGACAAGATCCTTGAGGGAGCCTAGAATCAGTTTGCCAAGTTTAAAAACCTCTAGTCAAACGGTTCTATGCGTTGCCATAGAATTTCACTGATTTTAACAAAATTCAAAATGGCGGAAAATCCTCAAGGCAGAATATGACGTCATAGGGTGCGATGGATTCGTCTTGAGCCAAGGATTCCTGCCATAGTGGAATTTTGTTTCTAGCCAAAACGAGTCATGAGATATGAGCCAAAAGACATTTTTCCTAGTTATAGCGCCCCCTAGCAGCCAATTTGTTCCAAATTTTTTGGGGCCCTTTCGGGAGGGGTGCTGCATAAAGCCACCAAGTTTCGTTAAGATACGCCAAAGGGTGGCCGAGAAATGAGCACACTTCCTGTTTCGCATCTTTGCAGCCAAGTTTGATTGGCTGCCACGGCCAAACGCTTGTGAAATTCAAATCACCGGGTATAACTTTTGTGCAGGTTGGTCAAATTATGCTATCTTCCAAGTTTGGGAGAAATTGGTAAAAAATTGAGGGAGTTGAAACATTTTAATTGATTTTCACAAAATTCAAAATGGCGGGAAAAATATATGGGCGGCAAATGACGTCATGGGGTGCGTTGGATTCGTCTTGGCCCAAGGATTCCAGGGATACCAAGTTTTTGAAAATCAGACCAACGGTTCAAAAGTTACAAGCAGAAATGTACCTGGGACTTTGACCTGTTGGTGGCGCTAACGGGTTTGAGGTAGAGGCCTGAAATTTGGTGAGAGGAATGTTGAGAGTGTCTAGAATCAGTGTGCCAAATTTCACAACTTTTTACCAGACGGTTCTATGGGCTGCCATAGACTTGCAGAGGCGGAAGTGGACTGAATAATAATAATAATAATAATAATAATAATAATAATAATAATAATAATAAGAAACAATAGAATCACTATGGGTGCCTTCGCAGCTTTGCTGCTTGGCCCCCAATAATAAGAAACAATAGAATCACTATGGGTGCCTTCGCAGCTTCGCTGCTTGGCCCCCAATAATAATAATAAGAAACAATAGAATCACTATGGGTGCCTTCGCAGCTTCGCTGCTTGGCCCCCAAAAATAGCTGCAAGCAGCAATGAGGGGGCCAAGCAAGCTATGAGCCTAGTCGTCAGGCTTGCAGAATGCATTTGGGCCAGACAGATGGTCACGAGCACACACAAGAAGTTTCATGTCGATATACCATCGTTTGACTGAGATACAAGGTCATTTGTTGTTCGGCGGCTTCATCATCAAATTCGATTGACTGTGATGGCTGAAATTACTTCAAGTGTACTTGGTGTGTATGTGTGTGTGTGTGTGTGTGTGTGCGTGCTAGAAGACTGCTGACATATGAGCTCAATGACATATGAGCCAAAATATATTTTGTATAGTTATAGCGCCCCCTAATGGCCAATGTGCACCAAATTTGGTAGGAGAGCTTGCGGAGGGGTGGGGCATAATCCCACCAAGGTTGGTTAAGAAATGTCAAAGGGCTGCCGAGATATGAGCTCACATCCTGTTTGACATCTTCGCAGCTGAGTTTCATTGGCTGCTGCGGCCAAACAGTTTAAAAATTTCAAAAGACTGAGGATAAATTTTGTGCGGCTTGGTGCAATGATGCTATCAACCAAGTCTGGGCAAATTTGGTCAAAAATTGAGGGAGGAGTAGCAATTTACATGATTTTAACAAATTTCAAAATGGCGGAAAATCTACCAGGTGCAATATGACGAGATAGGATAGGTTGGATTCGGTTTGACCGATGGATTCCAGCAATACTAAGATTTTGACAATCAGCCGTACGGTTCAAAAGTAACAAGCAGAAATGTACTTCCAACTTTGTCCTGTTGGTGGCGCTAGAGAGTTTGAGGCGGTGAGTTGAAATTTGCTGACAAGAACCTTGAGCGAGCCTAGAATCAGTGTGCCAAATTTCTCAACCTCTCGTCTGACGGTTCTATGGGTTGCCATAGAATTTCATTGATTTTAACAAAATTCAAAATGGCGGAAAATCCTCAAGGCTGAATATGACGTGATAGGGTGCGATGGATTCGGCTTGAACCAAGGATTCCAGAGATCGTGGAATTTTGTTTTTAGCCCAAACGCATCATGAGATATGAGCCAAAATTCATTTTTGCTAGTTATAGCGCCCCCTAGCGGCCAAGTTGGTCCACGTTTTTTGGGGACCTTTCTGGTGGTGTCTGTCATAATGCCACCAAGTTTCGTTAAGATCTGCCAAAGGGCGGCCGAGATGTGAGCACACATCCTCTTTCGCGTCTGTGCAGCCAAATTTGATTGGCTGCCACAGCCAAACGCTTATGAAATTCGAAAATCCGTGTAAGATTCTTGTGCAGTTTCCTCCACCGTTGCTATGGACCAAATTTGGGAGAAAATGGTCAAAAACTGAGGGAGGAGTAGCATTTTAATTGATTTTCACATAATTCAAAATGGCGGAAAATCTACCAGGTGCAATATGACGAAACAGGGCGCGTTGGATTCATTTTGACCCAAGCATTCCAGAGATACTAAGCTTTTGACGATCAGACGTATGGTTCAAAAGTAACAACCAGAAATGTACCTGCGAATTTGACCTGTTGGTGGCGCTAGAGAGTTTGAGGTGGTGAGTTGAAATTTGGTCACAAGACCCTTGAGGGTGCCTAGAATCAGTCTGCCAAATTTGAAAACCTCTAGTCATACGGTTCTATGGGTTGCCATCGAATTTCTTTGATTTTAACAAAATTCAAAATGGCGGAAAATCCTCAAGTCAGAATATGACGGCATAGGGTGCGATGCATTCGTCTTGACCCATGGATTCCAGAGATAGTGGAATTTTGTTTCTACCCAAAACGCATCATGAGATATGAGCCAAAAGACATTTTTCCTAGTTATAGCGCCCCCTAGCAGCCAATTTGTTCCAAATTTTTTGTTGCCCTTTGGGGAGGGGTGCTGCATAAAGCCACCAAGTTTCGTTAAGATAGGCCAAAGGGTGGCCGAGAAATGAGCACACTTCCTGTTTTGCATCTGCAAGCCAAATTTGATTGGCTGCCACAGCCAAACGCTTAGGAAATTCTAATTACCGGGTAAGATTCTTGTGCAGATTAGTCCCCAGTTGCCATCTACCAAGCTTGGGAGAAATTGTTCAAAAATTGAGGGAGGAGAAGCATTTTAATTGATTTTCACATAATTCAAAATGGCGGAAAATCTACTGGGTGGAATATGACGAGACAGGGCGCGTTGGAGTCGCTGTGACACAAGCATTCCAGCGATACTAAGATTTTGATGATCAGACGTATGGTTCAAAAGTAACAAGCAGAAATGTACCTGCAACTTTGACCTGTTGGTGGCGCTAGAGAGTTTGAGGTGGTGAGTTGAAATTTGGTGACAAGATCCTTGAGGCAGCCTAGAATCAGTTTGCCAAGTTTAAAAACCTCTAGTCAGACGGTTCTATGCGTTGCCATAGAATTTCATTGATTTTAACAAAATTCAAAATGGCGGAAAATCCTCAAGGCAGAATATGACGTCATAGGGTGCGATGGATTCGTCTTGACCCATGGATTCCAGAGATAGTTGAATTTTCTTTCTAGCCAAAACGCATCATGAGATATGAGCCAAAAGGCATTTTTCCTAGTTATAGCGCCCCCTAGCGTCCAATTTGGTCCAAATTTGTTGTGGCCCTTTGGGAAGGGGTTTTGCATAATGCCACCAAGTTTCGTCAAGATTGGCCAAAGGGCCACCGAGATATGAGTGCACTTCCTGTTTTGCGTCTGCGCAGCCAAATTTGATTGGCTGCCACGGCCAAACGCTTGTGAAATTCAAATCACCGGGTATAACTTTTGTGCAGGTTAGTCCAATTATGCTATCTTCCAAGTTTGGGAGAAATTGGTAAAAAATTGAGGGAGTTGAAACATTTTAATTGATTTTCACAAAATTCAAAATGGCGGGAAAAGTATATGGCGGAAAATGACGTCATGGGGTGCCTTGGATTCGTCTTGGCCCAAGGATTCCAGGGATACCAAGTTTTTGAAAATCAGACCAACGGTTCAAAATTTACAAGCAGAAATGTACCTGCGAATTTGAGCTGTTGGTGGCGCTAGAGGGTTTGAGGTAGAGGCCTGAAATTTGCTGAGAGGAATGTTGAGAGTGTCTAGAATCAGTGTGCCAAATTTCACAACTTTTTACCAGACGTCTAGAATCAGTGTGCCAAATTTCACAACTTTTTACCAGACGGTTCTATGGGCTGCCATAGACTTGCAGAGGCGGAAGTGGACTGAATAATAATAATAATAATAAGAAACAGTAGAATCCCTATGGGTGCCTTCGCTGCAAGGCATGTGGGGCAAGGATGAGCCTAGTCGGAAGGCCAGCAGAATGCACTTGGGCCAGGTAATGCCCTTGTGCAGCTTAGTCCAAAGTTGCTATCTACCAAGTTTGGGAGAAATTGGTGAAAAATTGAGGGAGGAGAAGCATTTTAATTGATTTTTACAAAATTCAAAATGGCAGAAAATCCTAAAGGCTGAATATGAAGGCATAGGCTGCGATGGATTCGGCTTGAGCCAAGGATTCCAGAGATAGTGGAATTTTGTTTCTAGCCTAAAGGCATCATGAGATATGAGCCAAAAGTCATTTTTCCTAGTTATAGCGCCCCCTAGCAGCCAAGTTGTTCCAAGTTTTTTGGGGACCTTTGTGGTGGTGTCTGGCATAATGCCACCAAGTTTCGTTAAGATAGCCTAAAGGGTGGCCGAGATGTGAGCACACATCCTCTTTCGCATCTGTGCAGCCAAATTTGATTGGCTGCCACGGCCAAACCCTTACGAAATTCGAAAATCCGTGTAAGATTCTTGTGCAGCGTCGTGCACAGTTGCTGTCTACCAAGTTTGGGAGAAATTGGTCAAAAACTGAGGGAGAAGAAGCATTTTAATTGATTTCCACATAATTCAAAATGGCGGAAAATCTACCAGGCGCAATATGACGCGACAGGGCGCGTTGGATTCGGTGTGATCCAACCATTTCAGAGATTCTAAGGTTTTGACGATCAGATGTATGGTTCAAAAGTAACAGGCAGAAATGTACCTGCGACTTTGACCTGTTGGTGGCGCTAGAGAGTCTGAGGTGCTGAGTTGAAATTTGGTAACAAGACCCTTGAGGGAGCCAAGAATCAGTCTGCCAAATTTGAAAACCTCTAGTCATACGGTTCTATGGGGTGCCATCGAATTTCATTGATTTTAACAAAATTCAAAATGTCGGAAAATCCTCAACTCAGAATATGACGTCATAGAGTCCAATGGATTCGGCTTGAGCCAAGGATTCCTGACATAGTGGAATTTTGTTTCTAGCCAAAACGCATCATGAGATATGAGCCAAAAGACATTTTTCCTAGTTATAGCGCCCCCTAGCGGCCAAGTTGGTCCAAGTTTTTTGGGGACCTTTCTGGTTGTGTCTAGCATAATGCCACCAAGTTTCGTTAAGATCTGCCAAAGGGTGGCCGAGAAATGAGCACACTTCCTCTTTCGCGTCTGTGCAGCCAAATTTGATTGGCTGCCACGGCCAAACGCTTATGAAATTCGAAAATCCGTGTAAGATTCTTGTGCAGTTTCATCCACAGTTGCTATGGACCAAATTTGGGAGAAAATGGTCAAAAACTGAGGGAGGAGTAGCATTTTAATTGATTTTCACATAATTCAAAATGGCGGAAAATCTACCAGGTGCAATATGACGAAACAGGGCGCGTTGGATTCATTTTGACGGAAGCATTCCAGAAAGACTAAGATTTTGACGATCAGACGTATGTTCCAAAAGTAACAACCAGAAATGTACCTGCGAATTTGACCTGTTGGTGGCGCTAGAGAGTTTGAGGTGGTGAGTTGAAATTTGGTGACAAGACCCTTGAGGGAGCCTAGAATCAGTCTGAAAAATTTGAAAACCTCTAGTCATACGGTTCTATGGGTTGCCATCTAATTTCATTGATTTTAACAAATTTCAAAATGGCAGAAAATCCTCAAGGCAGAATATGACGGCATAGGGTGCGATGCATTCGTCTTGACCCATGGATTCCAGAGATAGTAGAATTTTGTTTCTACCCAAAACGCATCATGAGATATGAGCCAAAAGACATTTTTCCTAGTTATAGCGCCCCCTAGCAGCCAATTTGTTCCAAATTTTTTGTTGCCCTTTGGGGAGGGGTGCTGCATAAAGCCACCAAGTTTCGTTAAGATAGGCCAAAGGGTGGCCGAGAAATGAGCACACTTCCTGTTTTGCATCTGCAAGCCAAATTTGATTGGCTGCCACAGCCAAACGCTTAGGAAATTCTAATTACCGGGTAAGATTCTTGTGCAGATTAGTCCCCAGTTGCCATCTACCAAGCTTGGGAGAAATTGTTCAAAAATTGAGGGAGGAGAAGCATTTTAATTGATTTTCACATAATTCAAAATGGCGGAAAATCTACTGGGTGGAATATGACGAGACAGGGCGCGTTGGAGTCGGTGTGACACAAGCATTCCAGCGATACTAAGATTTTGATGATCAGACGTATGGTTCAAAAGTAACAAGCAGAAATGTACCTGCAACTTTGACCTGTTGGTGGCGCTAGAGAGTTTGAGGTGGTGAGTTGAAATTTGGTGACAAGATCCTTGAGGCAGCCTAGAATCAGTTTGCCAAGTTTAAAAACCTCTAGTCAGATGGTTCTATGCGTTGCCATAGAATTTCATTGATTTTAACAAAATTCAAAATGGCGGAAAATCCTCAAGGCAGAATATGACGTCATAGGGTGCGATGGATTCGTCTTGACCCATGGATTCCAGCGATAGTTGAATTTTCTTTCTAGCCAAAACGCATCATGAGATATGAGCCAAAAGGCATTTTTCCTAGTTATAGCGCCCCCTAGCGTCCAATTTGGTCCAAATTTGTTGTGGCCCTTTGGGAAGGGGTTTTGCATAATGCCACCAAGTTTCGTCAAGATTGGCCAAAGGGCCACCGAGATATGAGTGCACTTCCTGTTTTGCGTCTGCGCAGCCAAATTTGATTGGCTGCCACGGCCAAACGCTTGTGAAATTCAAATCACCGGGTATAACTTTTGTGCAGGTTAGTCCAATTATGCTATCTTCCAAGTTTGGGAGAAATTGGTAAAAAATTGAGGGAGTTGAAACATTTTAATTGATTTTCACAAAATTCAAAATGGCGGGAAAAGTATATGGCGGAAAATGACGTCATGGGGTGCCTTGGATTCGTCGTGTCCCAAGGATTCCAGGGATACCAAGTTTTTGAAAATCAGACCAACGGTTCAAAAGTTACAAGCAGAAATGTACCTGCGACTTTGAGCTGTTGGTGGCGCTAGAGGGTTTGAGGTAGAGGCCTGAAATTTGCTGAGAGGAATGTTGAGAGTGTCTAGAATCAGTCTGCCAAATTTCACAACTTTTTACCAGACGGTTCTATGGGCTGCCATAGACTTGCAGAGGCGGAAGTGGACTGAATAATAATAATAATAATAATAATAATAAGAAACAATAGAATCACTATGGGTGCCTTCGCAGCTTCGCTGCTTGGCCCCCAATAAGAAACAATAGAATCACTATGGGTGCCTTCGCAGCTTCGCTGCTTGGCCCCCAATAAGAAACAATAGAATCACTATGGGTGCCTTCGCAGCTTCGCTGCTTGGCCCCCAATAATAATAATAAGAAACAGTAGAATCACTATGGGTGCCTTCGCAGCTTCGCTGCTTGGCCCCCAAATATAGCTGCAAGCAGCAATGTGGGGGCCAAGCAGCATATGAGACGAGATGTCAGGCCAGTAGAAGGCATTTGCGCCATGTAATGCCCTTGTGCAGCCTAGTGCAAAGTTGCTATGTACCAAGTTTGGGAGAAATTGGTCAAAAATTGAGGTAGGAGAAGCATTTTAATTGATTTTCACGAAATTCAAAATGGCGGAAAATCCTCAAGTCTGAATATGACGTCATAGGTTGTGATGGATTCGGCTTGACCCAAGGATTCCAGTGATAGTGGAATTTTGTTTCTACCCAAAATGCATCATGAGATATGAGCAAAAAGACATTTTTCCTTCTTATAGCGCCCCCTTGCGGCCAATGTGTTCCAAATTTGTTGCGGCCCTTTTTGGAGAGGTCTTGCATAATGCCACCAAGTTTCATTTAGATACGCCAAAGGGCGGCCGAGATATGAGCATACTTCCTGGTTCGCATATGCTCAGCCAAATTTGATTGGCTGCCACGGCCAAACGTTTATGAAATTCAAAAATCTGTGTAAGGTACTTGTGCAGGCTCGTCCAGAGTTGCTATCTACCAAGTTTGGGAGAAATTGTTCAAAAACTGAGGGAGGAGAAGCATTTTAATTGATTTACACATAATTCAAAATGCCGGAAAATCTACTGGGTAGAATATGACGAGACAGGGCGCCTTGGATTCCTTGTGACCCAAGCATTCTAGAGATACTAAGATTTTGATGATCAGACGTATGGTTCAAAAGTAACAAGCAGAAATGTACTTGCAACTTTGACCAGTTGGTGGCGCTAGAGAGTTTGAGGTGCTGAGTTGAAATTTGGTGACAAGATCCTTGAGGCAGCCTAGAATCAGTGTGCCAAGTTTAAAACCCTCTAGTCAGACGGTTCTATGCGTTGCCATAGAATTTCATTGATTTTAACAAAATTCAAAATGGCGGAAAATCCTCAAGGCAGAATATGACGTCATAGGGTGCGATGGATTCGTCTTGAGCCAAGGATTCCTGCCATAGTGGAATTTTGTTTCTAGCCAAAACGAGTCATGAGATATGAGCCAAAAGACATTTTTCCTAGTTATAGCGCCCCCTAGCAGCCAATTTGTTCCAAATTTTTTGCTGCCCTTTGGGGAGGGGTGCTGCATAAGGCCACCAAGTTTTGTTAAGATAGGCCAAAGGGTGGCCGAGAAATGAGCACACTTCCTGTTTTGCATCTGCAAGCCAAATTTGATTGGCTGCCACAGCCAAACGCTTAGGAAATTCTAATTACCGGGTAAGTTTCTTGTGCAGATTAGTCCCCAGTTGCCATCTACCAAGTTTGGGAGAAATTGTTCAAAAATTGAGGGAGGAGAAGCATTTTAATTGATTTTCACATAATTCAAAATGGCGGAAAATCTACTGGGTGTGATATGACGAGACAGGGTGCGTTGTAGTCGGTCTGACCCAAGCATTCCAGCAATACTAAGATTTTGATGATCAGACGTATGGTTCAAAAGTAACAAGCAGAAATGTACCTGCGACTTTGACCTGTTGGTGGCGCTAGAGACTTTGAGGTGCTGAGTTGAAATTTGGTGACAAGATCCTTGAGGCAGCCTAGAATCAGTGTACCAAGTTTAAAAACCTCTAGTCAGATGGTTCTATGTGTTGCCATAGAATTTCATTGATTTTAACAAAATTCAAAATGGCGGAAAATCCTCAAGGCAGAATATGACGTCATAGGATGCGATGGATTCGTCTTGACCCATGGATTCCAGAGATAGTAGAATTTTGTTTCTACCCAAAACGCATCATGAGATATGAGCCAAAAGACATTTTTCCTAGTTATAGCGCCCCCTAGCGTCCAATTTGGGCCAAATTTTTTGGGGCCCTTTGGGAAGGGGTTTCGCATAATGCCACCAAGTTTCGTCAAGAGAGGCCAAAGGGCCACCGAGATATGAGTGCACTTCCTGTTTTGCATCTGCGCAGCCAAATTTGATTGGCTGCCACGGCCAAACGCTTATGAAATTCAAATCACCGGGTATAACTTTTGTGCAGGTTGGTCCAATTATGCTATCTTCCAAGTTTGGCAGAAATTGGTAAAAAATTGAGGGAGTTGAAACATTTTAATTGATTTTCACAAAATTCAAAATGGCGGGAAAAGTATATGGGCGCTAAATGACGTCATGGGGTGCGTTGGATTCGTCTTGGCCCAAGGATTCCAGGGATACCAAGGTTTTGAAAATCAGACCAACGGTTCAAAAGTTACAAGCAGAAATGTACCTGCAACTTTGACCTGTTGGTGGCGCTAGAGGCTTTGAGATAGAGGCCTGAAATTTGCTGAGAGGAATGTTGAGACTGTCTAGAATCAGTGTGCCAAATTTCACAACTTTTTACCAGACGGTTCTATGGGCTGCCATAGACTTGCAGAGGCGGAAGTGGACTGAATAATAATAATAAAATATAGCTGCAAGCAGCAATGTGGGGGCCAAGCAGAATATGAGCCTAGTCGGAAGGCCAGCAGAATGCACTTGGGCCAGGTAATGCCCTTGTGCAGCTTAGTCCAAAGTTGCTATCTACCAAGTTTGGGAGAAATTGCTGAAAAATTGAGGGAGGAGAAGCATTTTAATTGATTTTTACAAAATTCAAAATGGCGGAAAATCGTAAAGGCTAAATATGACGTCATAGGCTGCGATGGATTCGGCTTGAGCCAAGGATTCCAGAGATAGTGGAATTTTGTTTCTAGCCCAAACAGATCATGAGATATGAGCCAAAAGTAATTTTTCCTAGTTATAGCGCCCCCTAGCTGCCAAGTTGTTCCAAGTTTTTTGGGGACCTTTCTGGTGGCGTCTGGCAAAAGGCCACCAAGTTTCATTAAGATCTGCCAAAGGGCGGCCGAGATGTGAGCACACATCCTCTTTTGCGTCTGAGGAGCCAAATTTGATTGGCTGCCACGGCCAAACGCTTATGAAATTCATAAATCCGTGTAAGATTCTTGTGCAGCTTCGTCCACAGTTACTATGTACCAAGCTTGGGAGAAATTGGTCAAAAACTGAGGGAGAAGAAGCATTTTAATAGATTTTCACATAATTCAAAATGGCGGAAAATCTACCAGGTGCAATATGACGAGACAGGGCGCGTTGGATTCGATGTCACCAAGGCATTCCAGAGATCCTAAGATTTTGACGATCAGACGTATGGTTCAAAAGTAACAACCAGAAATGTACCTGCGAATTTGACCTGTTGGTGGCGCTAGAGAGTTTGAGGTGGTGAGTTGAAACTTGGCGACAAGACCCTTGAGGGAGCGTAGAATCAGGCTGCCAAATTTGAAAACCTCTAGTCATATGGTTCTATGGGTTGCCATCGAATTTCATTGATTTTAACAAAATTCAAAATGGTGCAAAAACCTCAAGTCAGAATATGACGTCATAGGGTGCGATGGATTCGTCTTGACACATGGATTCCAGAGATAATGGAATTTTGTTTCTACCCAAAACGCATCATGAGATATGAGCCAAAAGAAATTTTTCAGAGTTATAGCGCCCCCTAGCAGCCAATATGTTCCAAATTTTTTGCTGCCCTTTGGGGAGGCGTGGTGCATAATGCCACCAAGTTTCGTTAAGATACGCCAAAGGGTGGCCGAGAAATGAGCACACTTCCTGTTTTGCATCTGCCTTCCAATTTTGATTGGCTGCCACGGCCAAACGCTTAGGAAATTCTAAAAACCGGGTAAGTTTTTTATGCAGCTTAGTCCCCAGTTGCCATCTATCACGTTGGGGAGAAATTCTTCAAAAA
>NC_083572.1:70712344-70714844 GCF_027579695.1 Neoarius graeffei
TTTTTGGATGGGTGGGGCATAATGCCACCAAGTTTCGTTAAGATACTCCAAAGGGCGGCCGAGATATGAGCACACTTCCTGTTTGGCATCTGCGCAGCCAAATTTGATTGGCTGCCACGGGCAAACGCTTGTGAAATTCAAATCACTGGGTATAACTTTTGTGCAGGTTGGTCCAATTATGCTATCTTCCAAGTTTGGGAGAAATTGGTAAAAAATTGAGGGAGTTGAAACATTTTAATTGATTTTCACAAAATTCAAAATGGCGGGAAAACTATATGGGCGGAAAATGACGTCATGGGGTGCGTTGGATTCGTCTTGGCCCAAGGATTCCAGGGATACCAAGTTTTTGAAAATCAGACCAACGGTTCAAAAGTTACAAGCAGAAATGTATCTGCGACTTTGACCTGCTGGTGGCGCTAGAGGGTTTGAGGTAGAGGCCTGAAATTTGCTGAGAGGAATGTTGAGAGTGTCTAGAATCAGTGTGCCAAATTTCACAACTTTTTACCAGACGGTTCTATGGGCTGCCATAGACTTGCAGAGGCGGAAGTGGACTGAATAATAATAATAAGAAACAATAGAATCACTATGGGTGCCTTCGCAGCTTCGCTGCTTGGCCCCCAATAATAATAATAATAATAATAATAATAATAAGAAACAATAGAATCACTATGGGTGCCTTCGCAGCTTCGCTGCTTGGCCCCCAATAATAAATATAGCTGCAAGCAGCAATGAGGGGGCCAAGCAGCCTATGAGCCGAGTCGGCAGGCTCGCAGAATGCATTTGTGCCAGACAGATGGTCACGAGCACCCACAAGAAGTTTCATGTCGATATACCATCGTTTGACTGAGATACAAGGTCATTTGCTGTTCGGTGGCTTCACCATCAAATTCGATTGACTGATGGTTGAAATTACTTCAAGTGTACTAGGTGTGTGTGTGTGTGAGTACACTTTTTATAGTTATAGCGCCACCTAATGGCCTATGTGGACCAAAGTTGGTATGGGCCCTTGGGGAGGGGTCTGGCATAATCTCACCAAGTTTGGTTAAGAAATGTCAAAGGGCTGCCAAGATATGAGCTCACTTCCTGTTTGATGTCGTTGCATCTGAGTTTCATTGGCTGCTGCTGCCAAATTTTTTAAAATTTCAAAAGTGTGAGGATATCTTTTGTGCCGATTGGTCCAATGATGCTATCAACCAAGTCTGGGCAAATTTGGTCAAAAACTGAGCGAGGAGTAGCAATTTAATTGATTTTAACAAAATTCAAAATGGTGGAAAATCCTCAAGTCAGAATATGACGGCATAGGGTGCGATGGATTCGTCTTGACCCATGGATTCCAGAGATAGTTGAATTTTGTTTCTATCCAAAACGGATCATGAGATATGAGCCCAAAGCCATTTTTCTTAGTTATAGCGCCCCCTAGCGGCCAATTTGTTCCAAATTTTGGGCGGGCCTTTGTGAAGGGGTGGTGCATAATGCCACCAAGTTTCGTCAAGATAGACCAAAGGGCCGCCGAGATATGAGCACACATCCTGTTTTGCATCTGCAAGCCAAATTTGATTGGCTGCCACAGCCAAACGCTTAGGAAATTCTAATTACCGGGTAAGTTTCTTGTGCAGATTAGTCCCCAGTTGCCATCTACCAAGTTTGGGAGAAATTGTTCAAAAATTGAGGGAGGAGAAACATTTTAATTGATTTTCACATAATTCAAAATGGCGGAAAATCTACTGGGTGGAATATGACGAGACAGGGCACGTTGGATTCGGTTTGGCCCAGGCATTCCAGCGGTCGTAAGAGTCTGATGAACAGACGTATGGTTCAAAAGAAACAAGCAGAAATGTACCTGCGACTTTGACCTGTTGGTGGCGCTAGAGAGTTTGAGGTGCTGAGTTGAAATTTGGTGACATGATCCGTGAGGCAGCCTAGAATCAGTGTGCCAAGTTTAAAAACCTCTAGTAAGATGGTTCTATGCGTTGCCATCGACTTTCATTGATTTTAACAAAATTCAAAATGGCGGAAAATCCTCAAGTCAGAATATGACGTCATAGGGTGCGATGGATTCGTCTTGACCCCTGGATTCCAGAGATAATGAAATTGTTTCTACCCAAAAGGCATCATGAGATATGAGCCAAAAGACATTTTTCCCAGTTATAGCGCCCCCTAGCAGCCAATTTGTTCCAAATTTTTTTCCAGCCCTTTGGGGAGGCGTGCTGCATAATTCCACCAACTTTCGTTAAGATACGCCAAAGGGTGGCCGAGAAATGAGCACACTTCCTGTTTTGCATCTGCCAGCCAATTTTGATTGGCTGCCACGGCCAAACGCTTAGGAAATTCTAAAAACCGGGTAACTTTTTTATGCAGCTTAGTCCCCAGTTGCCATCTACCAAGTTTGGGAGAAATTCTTCAAAAATTGAGGGAGGAGAAGCATTTTAATTGATTTTCACATAATTCAAAATGGCGGAAAATCTACTGGGTGGAATATGACGAGACAGGGCGTGTTGGA
>NC_083572.1:70719844-70722344 GCF_027579695.1 Neoarius graeffei
AGAATCAGTTTGCCAAATTTCACAACTTTTTACCAGACGGTTCTATGGGCTGCCATAGACTTGCAGAGGCGGAAGTGGACTGAATAATAATAATAATAATAAATAATAATAATAATAATAATAAGAAACAATAGAATCACTATGGGTGCCTTCGCAGCTTCGCTGCTTGGCCCCCAAATATAGCTGCAAGCAGCAATGTGGGGGCCAAGCAGCATATGAGCCTAGTCGGAAGGCCAGCAGAATGCACTTGGGCCAGGTAATGCCCTTGTGCAACTTAGTCCAAAGTTGCTATCTACCAAGTTTGGGAGAAATTGGTGAAAAATTGAGGGAGGAGAAGCATTTTAATTGATTTTTACAAAATTCAAAATGGCAGAAAATCCTAAAGGCTGAATATGAAGGCATAGGCTGCGATGGATTCGGCTTGAGCCAAGGATTCCAGAGATAGTGGAATTTTGTTTCTAGCCCAAAGGCATCATGAGATATGAGCCAAAAGTCATTTTTCCTAGTTATAGCGCCCCCTAGCAGCCAAGTTGTTCCAAGTTTTTTGGGGACCTTTGTGGTGGCGTCTGGCATAATGCCACCAAGTTTCGTTAAGATAGCCTAAAGGGAGGCCGAGATGTGAGCACACATCCTCTTTCGCATCTGTGCAGCCAAATTTGATTGGCTGCCACGGCCAAACGCTTATGAAATTCGAAAATCCGTGTAAGCTTCTTGTGCAGCTTCGTGCACAGTTGCTGTGTACCAAGTTTGGGAGAAATTGGTCAAAAACTGAGGGAGAAGAAGCATTTTAATTGATTTCCACATAATTCAAAATGGCAGAAAATCTACCAGGCGCAATATGACGCGACAGGGCGCGTTGGATTTGGTGTGATCCAACCATTTCAGAGATTCTAAGCTTTTGACGATCAGACGTATGGTTCAAAAGTAACAGGCAGAAATGTACCTGCGACTTTGACCTGTTGGTGGCGCTAGAGAGTTTGAGGTGCTGAGTTGAAATTTGGTAACAAGACCCTTGAGGGAGCCAAGAATCAGTCTGCAAAATTTGAAAACCTCTAGTCATACGGTTCTATGGGGTGCCATCGAATTTCATTGATTTTAACAAAATTCAAAATGTCGGAAAATCCTCAAGTCAGAATATGACGTCATAGAGTCCAATGGATTCAGCTTGAGCCAAGGATTCCTGACATAGTGGAATTTTGTTTCTAGCCAAAACGCATCATGAGATATGAGCCAAAAGACATTTTTCCTAGTTATAGCGCCCCCTAGCAGCCAATTTGTTCCAAATTTTTTGCTGCCCTTTCGGGAGGGGTGGCGCATAATGCCAACAAGTTTTCTTAAGATACGCCAAAGGGTGGCCGAGAAATGAGCACACTTCCTGTTTTGCATCTGCCAGCCAAATTTGATTGGCTGCCACGGCCAAAGGCTTATGAAAGTCTGAAAACCGGGTATGTTTCTTATGCAGATTTGTCCCCAGTTGCCATCTACAAAGTTTGGGAGAAATTGTTCAAAAATTGAGGGAGGAGAAGCATTTTAATTGATTTGAACATAATTCAAAATGGCGGAAAATCTACTGGGTGGAATATGACGAGAGAGGGCGCGTTGGATTCCTTTTGACCCAAGCATTCCAGGGATACTAATATTTTGATGATGAGACGTATGGTTCAAAAGTAACAAGCAGAAATGTACCTGCAACTTTGACCTGTTGGTGGCACTAGAGAGTTTGAGGTGCTGAGTTGAAATTTGGTGAGAAGATCCTTGAGGCAGCCTAGAATGAGTGTGCCAAGTTTAAAAGCCTCTAGTCAGACGGTTCTATGCATTGCCATAGAATTTCATTGATTTTAACAAAATTCAAAATGGCGGAAAATCCTCAAGTCAGAATATGACCTCATATGGTGCAATGGATTCGTCTTGACCCAAGGATTCCTGACATAGTGGAATTTTGTTTCTAGCCAAAGCGCATCATGAGATATGAGCCAAAAGACCTTTTTCCTAGTTATAGCGCCCCCTAGCAGCCAATTTGTTCCAAATTTTTTGCTGCCCTTTGGGGAGGGGTGTTGCATAAAGCCACCAAGTTTTGTTAAGATATGCCAAAGGTTGTCCGAGAAATGAGCACACTTCCTGTTTTGCATCTGCCAGCCAAATTTGATTGGCTGCCACGGCCAAACGCTTAGGAAATTCTAAAAACCGGGTATGGTTCTTGTGCAGCTTCGTCCCCAGTTGCCATCTACCAAGTTTGGGAGAAATTGGTCAAAAATTGTGGGAGGAGAAGCATTTTAATTGATTTTCACATAATTCAAAATGGCGGAAAATCTCCTGGGTGGAATATGACGAAACAGGGTGCGTTGGATTCCTTTTGCCCCAACCATTCCAGCACTACTAAGATTTTGATGATCAGACGTATGGTTCAAAAGTAACAAGCAGAAATGTACCCGCGACTTTGACCTGTTGGTGGCGCTAGAGAGTTTGAGGTGCTGAGTTGAAATTTGGTGACAAGATCCTT
>NC_083572.1:70724844-70727344 GCF_027579695.1 Neoarius graeffei
GTATGTTTCTTATGCAGCTTCGTCCCTAGTTGCCATCCACCAAGTTTGGGAGAAATTGTTCAAAAATTGAGGGAGGAGAAGCATTTTAATTGATTTGCACATAATTCAAAATGGCGGAAAATCTACTAGGTGGAATATGACGAGACAGGGCGCGTTGGATTCCTTTTGACCCAAGCATTCGAGGGATACTAAGATTTTGATGATGAGACGTATGGTTCAAAAGTAACAAGCAGAAATGTACCTGCAACTTTGACCTGTTGGTGGCGCTAGAGAGTTTGAGGTGCTGAGTTGAAATTTGGTGAGAAGATCCTTGAGGCAGCCTAGAATCAGTGTGCCAAGTTTAAAAGCCTCTAGTCAGACGGTTCTATGCGTTGCCATAGAATTTCATTGATTTTAACAAAATTCAAAATGGCGTAAAATCCTCAAGTCAGAATATGACGTCATATGGTGCAGTGGATTCGTCTTGACCCAAGGATTCCTGACATAGTGGAATTTTGTTTCTAGCCAAAGCGCATCATGAGATATGAGCCAAAAGACATTTTTCCTAGTTATAGCGCCCCCTAGCAGCCAATTTGTTCCAAATTTTTTGCTGCCCTTTGGGGAGGGGTGTTGCATAAAGCCACCAAGCTTTGTTAAGATAGGCCAAAGGTTGGCCGAGAAATGAGCACACTTCCTGTTTTGCATCTGCCAGCCAATTTTGATTGGCTGCCACGGCCAAACGCTTAGGAAATTCTAAAAACCGGGTATGTTTCTTGTGCAGCTTCGTCCCCAGTTGCCATGTACCAAGTTTGGGAGAAATTGGTCAAAAATTGAGGGAGGAGAAGCATTTTAATTGATTTTCACATAATTCAAAATGGCGGAAAATCTCCTGGGTGGAATATGACGAGACAGGGTGCGTTGGATTCCTTTTGACCCAAGCATTCCAGCACTACTAAGATTTTGATGATCAGACGTATGGTTCAAAAGTAACAAGCAGAAATGTACCCGCGACTTTGACCTGTTGGTGGCGCTAGAGAGTTTGAGGTGCTGAGTTGAAATTTGGTGACAAGATCCTTGAGGCAGCCTAGAATCAGTTTGCCAAGTTTAAAAACCTCTATTCAGATGGTTATATGCGTTGCCATAGAATTTCATTGATTTTAACAAAATTTAAAATGGCGGAAAATCCCCAAAGCAGAAAGTGACGTCATAGGGTGCGATGGATTCGTTTTGAGCCACAGATTCCTGACATAGTGGAATTTTGTTTCTAGCCCAAACGCATCATGAGATATGAGCCAATAGACATTTTTGCTAGTTATAGCGCCCCCTAACAGCCAATTTGTTCCAAATTTGTTGTTGCCCTTTGGGGAGGGGTCTTGCATAATGGCACCAAGTTTCATTAAGATACGCCAAAGGGTCGCCGAGATATGAGCACACTTCCTGTTTTGCGTCTTCGCAGCCAAATTTGATTGGCTGCCACGGCCAAACGCTTAAGAAATTCTAAAAACCGGGTATGTTTCCTGTGAAGGTTAGTCCAAAGTTGCGATTTACCAAGTTTGGGAGAAATTGTTCAAAAATTGAGGGAGGAGAAGCGTTTTAAGTGATTTTCACAAAATTCAAAATGGCGGGAAAACTATATGGGCGGAAAATGACGTCATGGGGTCCGTTGGATTCGTCTTGACCCAAGGACTCCAGGGATACCAAGTTTTTGAAAATCGGACCAACGGTTCAAAAGTTACAAGCAGAAATGTACCTTCAACTTTGACCTGTTGGTGGCGCTAAAGTGTTTGAGGTAGAGGCCTGAAATTCGCTGAGAGTAATGTTGACACTGTCTAGAATCAGTGTGCACAATTTCCCAACTTTTTACCAGACGGTTCTATGGGCTGCCATAGACTTGCAGAGGCGGAAGAACGTTGAATAATAATAATAATAATAATAAGAAACAGTAGAATCCCTATGGGTGCCTTCGCAGCTTCGCTGCTTGGCCCCCAATAATAATAATAATAATAAACAATAGAATCACTATGGGTGCCTTCGCAGCTTCGCTGCTTGGCCCCCAATAATAATAATAATAAGAAACAATAGAATCACTATGGGTGCCTTCGCAGCTTCGCTGCTTGGCCCCCAATAATAATAATAATAATAATAAATAATAAGAAACAATAGAATCACTATGGGTGCCTTCGCAGCTTTGCTGCTTGGCCCCCAAATATAGCTGCAAGCAGCAATGAGGGGGCCAAGCAGGCTATGAGCCGAGTCGGCAGGCTTGCAGAATGCATTTGTGCCACACAGATGGTCACGAGCACCCACAAGAAGTTTCATGTCGATATACCATCGTTTGACTGAGATACAAGGTCATTTGCTGTTCGGTGGCTTCACCATCAAATTCGATTGACTGTGATGGTTGAAATTACTTCAAGTGTACTAGGTGTGTGTGTGTCTGTGTGTGTGCGCGTGTGAGTGAGAGAGAGAGTGTGCGTGTGAGAGAGTGAGTGTGCATGAGAGAGAGAGTGTGTGTGTGTGA